>NW_019384755.1:1329330-1375380 GCF_000671375.1 Centruroides sculpturatus | reverse complement strand
CCCTATACCAGGGGCAACTTTAATAAAAATAATTAAAATAATTACAACTTTACAAAAAGAGAGAAGTTGCCGATCTTGCCCCTATACCCGGGGCAACTTCGTCAATTTCTCTCTTCTTGTAAAGTTGTAATTATTTTAATTATTTTTATTTCCAAACTGATTTTAACCAGTTCTATAGTAAGATAACATTCCAATAGACAATATGCAAAGCTTTTTTTTCAGTTTACAGCAGTATTTATTACACAAAATTTAAGTAAAGCTTAACATGCCGATCTTTCCCGGTCTCCCCTATATATATATATTATGACTGATTTTAAAAACACATTTAAGACGATTATACTTAAGGAAATAATTAGCAATTTCAATTTACTTTATGAAAATGTAAATAATTACGTAATTTTTCAATTTTTAATAATCAAAAACATGCATTTCTCTCTTAATTACAGCCAATTACTATTAATATACAAAGTTATTATATGTAAAAAATGTAACTGCCGAAATATTTTTGTTGTTAAAATATTTTTAACAGCAAAAATACATCTTAAGTTTTGAAAAGAGAAAATAAGCTGTCCACTTAAAATTTCCTTTTCATGCGCTATTTTGCATTTTTCCTTTATAACATAAGTGACATCTATTTTTAATAATACTCTTAACATTCAATTTTCGTCTTAAGGAAACTAAAATTCAAAGACAAGGACATAAAATCTATAGCTATTTTTACTCTTAATATCTTTTATAAAAATAAACATTTCATTTTCTTACTATTCATCCATTAAAATTAAAAATAATTTATATGTTAAAGTTCGTTACTTTAGACGAATTAAAAATTGTAAACGGGTAAACTATTATATAATATAAAATATTTGAAGCTACACTGTGAAGAAATTTATATTGGAACATTGTAAAAATTCCAAGTAGTAGCAAAGTAAATAGAATACGTGATGTAACACCGTGAGCAACTGGGCGACAACATAGAATGGCAAGTTGATGACTTAATCTTTGTCTGGAATGTCGGAGGTCTATTTTGCTGGCACCGAAAGATAATCTTGGTAAAACATAAACATTGTTTATGATAGCCAGTAGACAATAACTGCTTTATATTTATCTACTTTTTATTAAGCTGTTATATATATAATAAAGTTAAGAAAGAAAATATGAAGAATAACTGATATATTAATTAATATACACATATAAGCTTTTAAAAACTTTATAAACAATAATTTTTAATTATTTCCGTTAAAAGATATTCATTTTGATCTCTAAATTTATAATAAAAGTTAAATTTAAATAAGTTCATTTTAAAAAAATTAAAGGAAGAGTTACAAACGTTTTTACTTTTCCAGCTGTATATAACAAAGGAGAAGTATGGCGATCTGTAAAAAAATACCCCCCCCCAAGATTTTTACATTTTTGGACTCAGGGGTCTTTGAAACGCCGAGAAATGCAAAAATGGGAGGTTTCTGTACAGTATGTATTGAACAGAGATTTCCAACCCGCGACTCACTTAATATTTTTATGCGGTCCACTTCACCCTAAATTTTTTAGATACATTTTCATTTATTTTGGTAAAGTATGTTGTAAAAATTATTCTCATTTCACTGGATACACTTTGATGTAGCAATGACGTAATTGGTATTAGAAAATTGTTTTATTTAGAAAACTTATGCGTTTGGGGTAGTACATACTATTGTTAACAATGTTTTTCGTGCATGAAAAACATCAAAACTGATGAAAGAAATAGGCGAGTGATTCCCATTTAATTAACATTCTTAGAATTAAGACTAAGACTAGTATAATAAAAGCAGGTATTGATTGACAATACTATAAAAGGAAGGCAATGTCAAAAATCGCATTGAATTTATTTTTATTTTGTGAGAGTATAATTTTTTTTACTGTACAGTATTTTTTGTAATTATATATATTTGTTACTAAAATTCGATATTTACATTTGAACATTTTATAAGAATATATTTAGGGGAGACCGGGGCAAGATCGGCATGTTAAGCTTTACTTAAATTTTGTGTAATAAATACTGCTGTAAACTGAAAAAAAAAGCTTTGCATATTGTCTATTGGAATGTTACCTTACTATAGAACTGGTTAAAATCAGTTTGGAAATAAAAATAATTAAAATAATTACAACTTTACAAGAAGAGAGAAATTGACGAAGTTGCCCCGGGTATAGGNTTTTAAGAGAAACCAACACATTAATGTGTAATGTACCATTTGTAGTTACTAAAAAATTTACTATTTTGGTGAAAATATTAGATTATTAGAAAATTCTATATATACTGTATATATATATTTATAAACTTATAATTTTTTCAATTTAGTAACATACAACTTTTTGTGAGCAGTTTTTTATTTAAATTTTTCTAATTAAATTATTATGTTTATAAGTGTAAAAGGCATAAATAATAGAAAAAATAAATAAATTACATTTTCCATTATAAAAAAATACAGTACATATAAAATATGTTCCTTGGTATTTTAAAAGTATTCTTTGTTAAGAATTATGCAAGCTCATTAGCCAGCTTCTCTTGAGAAAATAATAAATTAACTAATGGTAATTTATACATATTAAAATACACACATAAAAATGTATATACGGAAAAAGAATAAGTACTTATATTAAATTTATAATATTATAGATCCTACCATAAACAATTTTACTTTGAAAGTTATTCCAAATACATTCAGCCTGAGAAAGATTCGGCCGTTTTCACGTGATACTCAAACAAACGGACAGAAAAACAGACAGACGTGACTTCAATTATATATACATGCTGTTTTATTATTTTAAATATGCATTAAATTAATAATTTATTTATACAATTTAATTAATAAATCAGTCTTATAATTTTAAAGAAATTTTGTAATGATCATTTATGTAATTTTTTGAATATTTTACATTTAATCAAGCAAAAATTGCTTGTAATAAATATTAATTTCAGTAAATAGTATATTTATAAGTATCTAATCAAAGATATTTTAAATGTTTTCTAATAATTCTAAATGCTTTAATATTAACTTTAAATGTTCAGAATATATATATAAAGAAAATAAAATATACAAAATTTAAATTATAAAATAGTTTTTGTAATCAGTTTACATAAATATTACTTAAAATAATATAAACAATGATACAGTAAAATTCCGCTAAGTCAAACTAATTGGAGTTATTGGGGTTCATTTTTGTCATGGGAAAACAATGTAATACAAAATATAGAACTGGTCCATATATATAGGTTTTATTATATCATAGTATTGCATAGTATTGAGACAATTTATGTTACTATAACTATGGCTCACTCGGAATCCGAAGAAGAAAAGATAACATGTGGACGACGACCTGTGAGAACCACATCAGGTGATGTGGGCGTACTGATACATCGTGGATTTTGCTCGGTTAAAAACACCGTGAATTGAAGAAGCTGCTAACTTTCGTTTCATTTTTTAATTTAATTTTATTTATTTTCAAAATTTCGTCCGATTTAAAGACGGTATTCTATATATCGCAATTTTCTTAAATTTTGCAAAAATATTGCAAAAGATCATAATATAAATCTTTTTCGAATACAATTAAATATTATTCAAAAAAGTTTTACTTAATTATTAGTAATAGTTAATATCGTTGCTTTATTTTCAAATTTCATATTTTATAAAATTATTTTAGATTATAAAATAACTAGTAATAATGTTATTAGTAAATAATTCCGGATTATGCTACTGAATTTACTTTGGCATACAAGTTTTGTTTGTATTCAGTTTTATATAGTATGCAATATGTCATACTTGCGGCATTAATGTTGTGGTATAATTATATAAACCTATGTTGTTATCATAAAAATGAAAAATTAATTAATCCTCCGTGGCTTAGAGAATGATGAAATATCACGGAGTATTTCTAAAGACTAAAAGTTATAATTGTAGCAACTATGCAATCATTTAAGAAATACTAAGTAAAATTTCGTTAATTCGAGCAATATTTTAAAAGTATATTAAACAAATTTAAAAAATAAGGAAATGGCTTATTTTTAATCAATATATGTAGTGAACGGGATTCTCATATGTATTAACCACTTGTATTACATTCGAATTTTTTCAGGCATCATCCATGATGACGCCTGAAAAAATTCGAATGTATTTTCTTGTATGTACCTTTCTTGTTATTTTCTCTCCAGTGACATTATTACAATGTAAAATAATTGTTAACCAAAACAAATACTCTCTCTATTAGTTCGGACGAATGAAATGCTTTGACTTGTGTCATTTTGATATTACTTATCACGATGACATATTAAATGCCGTAATGGATGACTTTTGTGAAAAGTAATTACGTCGTATTTATGTAAACTATTTATGGTGTAGCATACAATGTCATTGTGACATGATGTAAGAGTGTAAAATTGCGAATTTTACGTTGAGAAGCAAAAAATAAAATAAAAATAACCATTGATTGAGATACTATTCTGAGGAAATTGGCTTTTTAATAGCATCGTGTTTATTGATATATCTTCAACATTTCGTCTAAGAAAAGCTAGACTTAAATATAAGTTATATGCATGTACTGTGCAGTACATATAGGCTTATATATTATATACACGAGTAACTGTATATAGGTAAGTATTATATACACGAGTAACAAGTATATAGGTATATACACGAGTAACAAGTATATAGGTACACTTGGCGCACCCAGGAAGTGCACCAAGGTGCCCTGTCATCTCCCAAAGTAAAAGGAAAAGAAACACTAGTCAATTTTCCAAAAATATTTTCTTAATTAAAATTAATTTCTTTATTTATATTGTGTCGTGTGTTTTATTTTTATATTACTTATGAATTAATAGTCACATAAGGTGGGAATTTTATTGAGTTTGCATTAAAAATTTTTATCCGTTCAACTCGGTTCTCTCAGATTAAATCTTCATTAAATTTTTATTTTTATTTTATACATCATTAGGAACTGTCAGCCGACAAAAGATATCCACTCCGAATTACCAAAAATCCCAACAATGAATTACGGTTAAAACCAAACATAACAAAGAGGAAAAAAAAAATACAAGATTTAACGCGGTATGTGTTAATGCATTAACGTAAGACAAATTTAAAAATTTATAATAAAAATATAGTGAAGACAATAGAATAAAAAATATAAATATTGATATAAAGATATTACAGTTATTATAAATATCGAGCAAATATTGCATACAGCATTATAATAAAACGATTTTTAAAAATATGAGTTTACATACTAAATGAACTAAAAAAATCTAATTGTAGTTCATCACTTATATAAAATATTTTGACACTTTCTTTTAAAACGGGTGAAATTTTCATTCAGTAAATATTCTACTGGTTTTATATTTTCTGCGATACGATAAAAAATAGATCTATGTGATATTGTTAAACGTAGATGTAGTGTGAATATACAAGAAGAATTGCAATAGATAGACTGAGTATTTTTAAATAAAACAATGTGGACTTAATAAACCATTAAAATATTCATAAAAAAGGATTCGTTTAAAATATTTTACATGTTCTTTAAGTTCGGGAAGACCGATGCGTACACGGGCAACAGTAGGATTAAGAATTTGTGGCAAGTTACATAATTTATTTAATAATAAATACATTTTATAGATTTCGGTCTAAACTTTGAAAATCAGTGATGGAGCGGCCATAGACAAGACCGGAAAACAGTAATCAACTATTGATTAAAAATTAGAAAAGAAAATTGAGCTTAATATGGGTTTATGCAATACAATTTTAATAATTCATAATTATAGTTATTGAAATATTGTTGTTATCGTTGTGAGAGTAACACAGACAGAAATAATGATAAACATTGAAATAGTATTGCAATCTTCATAGAATCTGTACTTAATTTTACAAGTACGATTTATTATATTTATTTAAAATTTAAATAACATTAACTTAGACCATTTCTAATTGAATTATTAAATAGTTTACGATGCTACATTAATGAGTAGTTTTAGATATAATCAGAATCTGTCAAATTGAATTTAATGCTGCTATGAATTGTACAATCTATATTTAATCATTCTATGAAAATGAATGTTGGTTTATAATGGAAAACCAGGATAAATGTAAGTTATCATTTCTAACAGTTTATCACCTCGTAAACAGTAGCCATAAATAACATCTATTTGACTTTTCGAATCGCAATCATTTTTAGTTCACTTTTATATCTTCATATCAAATTATGTCCGTAGTTGACATATAAGTAAATCATAATTTAGAGTACGAGAAAAGAGAAAAATTTACAAAATTTACAAATTTAAAGTAAATATTAAATATTTCATATTTTATTACATAAACTATATTTATTTCAATATATTTACACGTATTTTCTGAAAAGAAATAGCGTTACTTCGCAATTCAAAAAAACGTGATGTGATTCGAAATATTCTAAATATTCATATGAAGAAACCGCAGGAATTTCAAATTTTATACTATGCTATCAACGTTCAAATGACATTAAATGTGTGTAAAAATAATTGATACTTAATAAACAATACAAACGCACCAAAAATTTTAGTTGACATGTGATATTTATTTCATAAGAATTTATAACAATTTTTATATACATCACAGTTTTTCGATTTCTATATTAATATATAAGTTTTAATGTATCTTATTTTCTTTATCAAAAAGTTTTGTAATAAATATCTTATATGCTCTTCTTCGTACATCAAATTCTACTAAGAGACCATGTTAATGTAGTAGCTACCATCGAAAATGAAATTCTATATATAAAGCACAGTAATTGTTCGTAAGAAATTGAATAATAATATTGAGAAATGGAGATAAAAATAAAATTTAAAATAGGAAATATGCTTTTAAATATACCTTAAAGACAGAATGATCTAACAGACTGCACGTAAATTTCCGAAATTTTCACGTTATTTCTCAANGTAATTTCATGTTATTTAGAGATTTTGCGAGTCTTTCTTATATTATTAAATCCAGATTTTATCTCTAAAGTATTGATTTATAGTGGTGAACTTCAAAATTTTAACTAAATTTAAATTTTAAGGAATAAAAACAACAATTAGATATAAAATGTTTAACACAAATAACTTTTAACTTAATTCTTTAAAATTTAGTATTATAAAATCGTATTTCAAAATAAATTTTTTAAACCATTAATTCAATTTCATTCAAAATAATCACGATTTTATGTGCTAAATAATCACTCTCTTAATGAAGAAAAGAAAAAGTAAAAATAAAATTTAAAAAAAAAAGTGTGTCTTCACTTATTTTTTATTCTTACATTAACTTTAAAAATGTATGCATTTTATGTCCGATGTTTTATAAACTTTTTAAAATTTTATATTGTTATTTTTAAAAAACATAAATTTTGAAAATATTCTGAAGAATTCTAAATTTCTGTGAAACACAGTTTGAATACTACTAGTTGAAAGAGATGATGCAAGCGGTTACCTTAACGCAAACCTTATACTCTGTATCTAATATTTACTTAACTTAAATTATCATACAGCTGAATATATCTAGAAAATAGTGTAAAATTATTTCAAATATTTGAGTAAGTTACATTAGTAAAAAAATTCTGCATTTCTTTCAATAAAAGAAGCTGAAATGATTTCATGTAAAATTATTCAAGTAAACCATTTTAATTTACAGATATAATTTTATCAGTTAATTAACTTAAAATATAAATACTTTATATTCTAAGTTGATTAACTGATATACTTGAATTTAGGAACAGTATTGTGAAATTTTTATTTTTTGATATTATTTATTTTGAATTATACCTGGTTTCTAAGTAATTAAAAATAATTATAGTTATAAATATAAATTATATAATTTATTAAATAATATTTTTAAAACCCAAGTACAAATGCATAATAATAAAACTTTTAAAAAAGTTTTCATTAATTAATTTTTTTTCTTGATGTATTGAAATTAAAATGGAATTTTGGCAAGTATACAAAAGCTCAACGTGTAAGATGCCAAAATTTTAAAATATTCTCTATATTTGAAAGCAAATTATTTCTTTTGATTTTGATTTATTTCTTTTTGTAAGTTTGGTGCCAGCTTTACTTAAAATAATGGGAAAATATGTTGTAACTTTTTGATTTATTAATAAATATTTCTCTCATAAAGAATTTGTCGAATATAAATTGAATCATCTAGATAAAACGGATAGAAGTTTTACAAATGAAAAATGATTTAATATATTTCTTCTATTTTTAACTTACTTGTTAGTAAAATTTTAAATTTCGTGTTAAAATATTACTCATTTATTCTATTATTAAATCATTATTAAAATAACCTAAAAATTTCAATTAAAAAAAAAATAACGAGTATTTTTAGTCCGAAGAAATTTTTATATATATTGTTATTTTTATAATTCATAAATTTTATTAAATTTCGGAAATTTTCTGACCGAATTCATCTTTCACCAAATTATATTAAAATTTTCAAAGTTTAAAATCTTTAAATTATATTTAAGCTTAATCATAAAAAAATCTTAAATTTATAACTTAAATGGAGGAGACTTGTCTTTATTTTTTATATTTATGAATAATTTATAAATACAGCTTTTTATTTTTAGTTTTTAACTTTTGGCTTTGATGCATTACTTACTTTACTAGAATATTTGAAATGAATAATATATTACTTTTTCATGTTTTTCATTTTAAGCTTTTTATTTTTAATTATTACACTTATTTTTTATAAGTACTGTAAAATATATTAACTATGTTTCCTTAAAATACTAAATAACACTTAATTTAATTGTACATAATTATCATGTGCTATAGTTAGCGTGTTGCAAATTTCTAAAATTTCCATGAAAACTTTAAACATGCCAATATACCAATTGTTTTAACTTTATTGATTAATATTGAGAAATTATTTACATCTGAAATGAGTATTAATATTCATATACATTTCATAATTTTATTTTCACACCTTGTAAGTGTTATATTACTCAGTGATTATTGTTTATAATATCAATGCATGTTCATATTATTACATATGTAAGTACAGTAATAATTATAACATAATTTATAAATACTAGTTCATAACATCAAGTGCTAAAATTCATCATAAAATCAAATAAAAAAATTTAGCCATTACATGGAAAACAGATCTTTTTATAGAGGAGAAGGTGGTATTATGGAACACTGCGGGTATTATGGAACCACCCCATTTCGAACTGATAATAAAGGCGAACTGTAGCGGAATGTGGCTGAACTGAACTAGGCAGACATCCATAGCAAGGGGAAAACCCGTTTTACTTCAGTTAAACGGTTGTCCGTATTTAATCAGCAAATTTGTTTTTTTCAAAATTCGCAAGTTTTGAATGCTAAGTGAATTTAATTATTTTTAAAATATAAATCGTGTAGTTGTAGGTTCACTGGTGCATGTATTCCGTTCCAGAGACTTAGGGGTACATATTAATCTGTGTGATGTTCACGTTTTTTAAATTTTGGTCTTGACAGACATAAGTTAATTCGAGATGGCGATGCGTGAAATACGGACCCCATTGGTGCTTTTACAGTAATATGGAACTCAACTCCTCCGAACTTTCTATTTGCAAGCAGACATTCCTCCAGAGCAATTTGTGAAAAAGACACTAGGTAGAAAGCCAATTCTTCCTGAGAATATCGAAAAAGAGCTGCTGGAATATATATTGTTGATGGAGGTCATATTTTTCTATTATAAAAGCATTTTTGCGATAAAATACATTGGAGTAAATAATTTGGTAATTATTTAACATTTTTTGTCCTTTCCTATTTGTTTTTGGCTACATTAAAGCATTTTTTTGAAAATATACAGTAAGGTTCCATATTACCACCCGATTTTCTCTAAGCCTACTTTCGGACTTTTTGTACAAAACCCTTCAAAAACCATACTTATAATTACACTAGCGAAAAATCCAATTAGGAACATTTAGTTTACTACTTACCAGTACTTTTCGCACAAAAAATGTGGGTGTAGCTACGATACCTTGTTTACAATTCACTAAAATATAATTGGGGTTCCATAATACCACCTTCTCCTCTACTATTATTATTATTATTATTTTACTATTCTATAAATTTTTATTCATTTTAAATCTTTAAAAATTGCTCTTACATTCTTTACTCAGAGATATTAGTATTTCACATTGATTCAACAGTGGAGTAATGAGTAGTCGATTCATTTAAGGTTTAATTTTCGAAATTAAACTACATTGACGTGAATGTAATGATTATTCGAGGATATATATGAGACTGGGTAATTATAACAATCTGAATATGATCGTGATGTGTCAAAGTACTGCTTCTAATTATGATCACGACATTAATTTGACAAATTTAAAATTTTGGCATATTCACATATTGGATAATTTAATATTTATTATCATAAGTAACACGAAGAAAAGTTATAAATGTGTTTACAGCATGCATTTTCAAAAACTATAAATTATTATAAACTTTTATTTCTGAGTCGACAATAAACGAAATTATAAAAATTATATTTTAGAGGAGATTAAATTCTAAAATAATAAAATTTAAAATAAGATTTTTTAAATTTATGTTCTATTTTTTCGGTGTTTGCATTTAAGATATTTCCGAATAATTTACTTTATTTCATTATATCATTTCTTTAGAAATGAGTCCATTAATATTTATATCCAAAATATATATTAAAATTTTTTATTTTAATACATTATAGTAATTAAGTTTCAATTTTTTACATTTGTTACAAAAATATTAAGACGGATTTTAAAATTTCAAAAATGCTACAATAATTTTGCTTAGGTTTTGAAGAGTATGAAAATATTCGATTTCCATATCTTATATTTTATAACAAAAAAATGTAAGCATTGTATGATTTAACGGTAAACATGCTTCCGGTTTTGAAGTGAAATAATATGAAAATATTATATACGATGTTTTTAATATTCAATCCTTCATTCTTAAACCATACTAAAACGATTTTCATTGTTTTGTTCGAAATCTTTTCATGTTAGGAAATTTAGGCCCTAGAGCATTTTTTCGATTGAAAATAGGCAGAATTTTCTTGTGTATTTTTTCCTCAAAATTATTTAGGAACACTTCAAATTTATTTTTCGTTCTTTTAAAATGTAACACAAAATTCACGAAAATGAAAATATTGCGTGTTGAAAAAAGGCATAATCTGCATTAATACGTTACAAAAAATTATAATTTTTAATGCATTCTTGCATTTCATTCAAAATTCTATTGATTTATTTCATATTTTCCACCATAATTCCAGTTTTCAAGAAAACAGACGTTATGTTTTAGAATTAAGAATTTTGACATTTCGGACAATTCTTTGTGCTCGGTTTAATTTCACACCATGATGCTCCCTTCCTTCAATGTATAGTTTATTTATTCAGTTCAATAAGCCGAAATCTTGCCCTCACATAACATGATTTATCCTTTTATTATTATTATTATTATTTTAATTTTTTAAAACTTGTTTTAATTTGTGCAATATCAAATTACCGAAAATCTAATTATATTTCTTATTTGTTTAATAAATATTGGTCAAAAATAAAAATATTTTGACAAAAATTATTACCCGTTATAAATTATATATTAAATTTATGAGATATTAAACTTAAAATATTATTAAATTTAAATATTTTATTAAGCCTTAGAGTAAACAAGAAAAACAATTACACAAGTTATCCTTTAATACCAGCAAAAATCACAATTTTATATTTTAATTTAATAAATATTTTATTAATTATTAAAATGTGTTTTCAAAATTTTATTTTTTACATAAGAAAATAATTCATTTATTTATGAATTGTTTTCTTGCATTGATATAGGAAAACAATATAACGTTAAGTTCATATTACTGTATAAATTGTTAATTTAATTTAAACAATGATTCGCAATAGCCATATTATCGTAATGAATATAGATTACCGAAGCTGTTCGGTAATGTCGATATTTATGATAGTTTATATTTTAACTTAGCTAAATTTTAGCTATGTAAACATCAAAATCTATAAGATCTGATTTATTATTCAAAAAATATCTAGATCTATAATATCTAATTGTATTTAAAAAGCCTAAAAAATTATTGTTATCTATTATTTAGTCTTATTATACAAGTATCCATATTTGTGTTAATAAATACTATAAAACATCTGTAAATAATGATAACACGAGAGTGCTTGTTGGTAATGTGGAACATGCTAGAGAACTAATAGATATACAGTAATAAGAAGATAGACATGATACGCGGAATATGAAGACGTTTGAATAAAATACAGTTTTAGAAAGAAGCCCACGCGATATTCGACATGATCAGAAGAAATAAAAAAATATTGTTCGCTTAACTTACAGAAATTTAGCAACGAGAATGTTGGAATATAGGAATGAGACCGAAACGTGTAAAGAAAGGATGATAAGTTTTCTACACAAGGNCAAAAAATATCTAGATCTATAATATCTAATTGTATTTAAAAAGCCTAAAAAATTATTGTTATCTATTATTTAGTCTTATTATACAAGTATCCATATTTGTGTTAATAAATACTATAAAACATCTGTAAATAATGATAACACGAGAGTGCTTGTTGGTAATGTGGAACATGCTAGAGAACTAATAGATATACAGTAATAAGAAGATAGACATGATACGCGGAATATGAAGACGTTTGAATAAAATACAGTTTTAGAAAGAAGCCCACGCGATATTCGACATGATCAGAAGAAATAAAAAAATATTGTTCGCTTAACTTACAGAAATTTAGCAACGAGAATGTTGGAATATAGGAATGAGACCGAAACGTGTAAAGAAAGGATGATAAGTTTTCTACACAAGGCATATAAGAAATGGGTGTAAATGATGTAAAAATGTGTACAGTTCTTATGTAAAATCAAGGTTGAAAGCTAAGGATCATATATTTATATAAAATTTCTGATTGACATGGGTTTTAGTAATGAAAGTTACAAGAAAGAAAATAAGAGAAAAAAAATGAAAATGTAAGGAAGTAAGAGCGTAAATAAGAATATTAATAAAAATAATTTATAAGATTAGCGTAATAAGAAGTTGAAATATATACGATAAATATTTTAAGAATTTTTAATAAAATTTCATATCATGTTTCGAATAACTGTAGAAAAATCTCGCCCACCAGTGACCGATTGGATAAAACCACTGAACACTAGTATTTGGTAGTGGATTCGTGCCTCACCAACGGGCTGGTTACGTGAAGATTTTCGGGTTTTCTTCACGTTTTTAGTATCTAAATAGTTGCCAGTTTTTTGCAGAAAGACCTTCTGGGTGGCAGTTCCCTCGACAGATGGCCCACATATCGCGATACCGTAACCAAATAAACCAAACCAAATAAATAGAACAATATCGATTTTGGATATTGTTTATGTATAAAAGAATTTTATAATCTTCAGAGTAAGCTACAAACGAAAATTTACGTTTATGAAGATTGGATTACTCACAAATCAGGAAAATTCTCCATCTGTCAGTTGGTCATTCAGTAGATGTTTCTGTTTAGATAATTCTTTAGATTCTTCTATTGAAGATTTGATTTAATGTTCCAAAAAGTTAAGTTTTTCCGAATATTTATTAAATTTTGAAATATTTGAAAATATGTTATAATTAAATTTCAAAATTATATTAAATTATTGCTTTTAAAAATGGAGTCAGTAATTAAAACTTTTTTCTATAAATCGTATTTAATTAGTATGTTGAGAACGCTCCAAATATTTTATTCAAAAATATTTCTTATAGTTAGAATAATTTTCTGGTTTAACAAATTTTCAATCAATACTTTTTGCATAGATTATGTATAAGCCTATTTATTATTCATGAGATTTCAAAGTCGAAACAGATATATTTGGCTTAGGTTTTCACATTTTCAGTGTCTTATATTTTAAAATCTAAATTGATGTCTTGAGTTAAGCATATATTTCGAAAAAATAAAGCAAACGGACAGAACTTAGAAATCTTCGAAAAACTTTTCAAGTACATATTTAAAATTTTTCAAATGCTGTACAAACGATAAATCTATTTAGACATCATATTTGTACTAATTTTAATTTTTTAAANCCCCTAATAAACAAATCTCCCTGCAAAATTTCAGAAATTTTCGACAAATGTACAGGAGTTATTAAGCTTCGAATAGAGTGAACGAAATCGTGCCCGACACACACACACACACACATTAACATCCATACATATAGAAATTACCCCCGAAATTTTTTTGCATTTCTCGATCTTTCAATGACTTAGGGCACGTTGGGTCATATTTTGATCAGCTAAATCAAAGAAGGCCCGTATTATCACTTTATATAGAAACGATAATTTTTTATTGAAAAAAATCTATACGATTATGTGGACAACATTACAGTTTTTATTATTATTTTTAATTAAACGTATTAATTGTTTTATAGTTTATTGATTACATTCAGAATGTAAATTCGTGTTCATCGTGATGCAAAACATGAAGAGTTATTTATTAAAGGATAGAAGGCTGGTCACGAAAACCAGAAACACGACGCCAACAGTCGATTTACTGATCAAATGATGACCAGTCAAAGTCGTGTCGTTAGTCATTATACCTACACGCGCAGTTGCGACACAGAATTTAATTCAATGTTCTTATTTATATTCCGCGGTACTACAAATGTTTGTATCTAAACAGATGGTAAAAATAATTTTTTTTTCTTATTATTTTCTTATATATGCGAGTTTTTCGTGTGACTTTGATACCTTTAAGCCGCAAGAGCTTAGTGCCTCGGGTCAGAGAAACATAAGTACGATTTTGCATATCTAAAGTTTGGTAGCCCGCTACCCGAACTACAAAACTTTTCATATGGTTTTAATATTATTGTCTATCTTTATTATGGTATCATCAGAGAAATACGGGTTAGTTAATAAAAAATATAAATGTCACTTTTCTTTTATTATTAAAATAAAACATATAACTCATATATATATATAGTATGGCAGAGTTTCCTTTTTTAATTTTCAATGAATCAGTAATTCATCACTCTGGAATCCTAATAGACTTTACGAAGCCATCTCTAGATAGTTCTCTCTTAACTTCTGTAATAGACAGATATCAATAGATACATATTAAAAATATGTGTAGTTCATTAACAATTCACATTAATAATGGACTGCGTGCAACACTNTGACATTCTCAGATGGTTTATATTTTATTCAGTCGTCGACATTATTTTTTGTCTTTTAATAATAATTTCCTGGAATATTTATATCCTGAACTTTACGAATTTAAAAATTCACAATATGATAATGAAAAAAAATGTGAAGATATATTTAAATAATATTTTTAAAACCCAAGTACAAATGCATAATAATAAAACTTTTAAAAAAGTTTTCATTAATTAATTTTTTTTCTTGATGTATTGAAATTAAAATGGAATTTTGGCAAGTATACAAAAGCTCAACGTGTAAGATGCCAAAATTTTAAAATATTCTCTATATTTGAAAGCAAATTATTTCTTTTGATTTTGATTTATTTCTTTTTGTAAGTTTGGTGCCAGCTTTACTTAAAATAATGGGAAAATATGTTGTAACTTTTTGATTTATTAATAAATATTTCTCTCATAAAGAATTTGTCGAATATAAATTGAATCATCTAGATAAAACGGATAGAAGTTTTACAAATGAAAAATGATTTAATATATTTCTTCTATTTTTAACTTACTTGTTAGTAAAATTTTAAATTTCGTGTTAAAATATTACTCATTTATTCTATTATTAAATCATTATTAAAATAACCTAAAAATTTCAATTAAAAAAAAAATAACGAGTATTTTTAGTCCGAAGAAATTTTTATATATATTGTTATTTTTATAATTCATAAATTTTATTAAATTTCGGAAATTTTCTGACCGAATTCATCTTTCACCAAATTATATTAAAATTTTCAAAGTTTAAAATCTTTAAATTATATTTAAGCTTAATCATAAAAAAATCTTAAATTTATAACTTAAATGGAGGAGACTTGTCTTTATTTTTTATATTTATGAATAATTTATAAATACAGCTTTTTATTTTTAGTTTTTAACTTTTGGCTTTGATGCATTACTTACTTTACTAGAATATTTGAAATGAATAATATATTACTTTTTCATGTTTTTCATTTTAAGCTTTTTATTTTTAATTATTACACTTATTTTTTATAAGTACTGTAAAATATATTAACTATGTTTCCTTAAAATACTAAATAACACTTAATTTAATTGTACATAATTATCATGTGCTATAGTTAGCGTGTTGCAAATTTCTAAAATTTCCATGAAAACTTTAAACATGCCAATATACCAATTGTTTTAACTTTATTGATTAATATTGAGAAATTATTTACATCTGAAATGAGTATTAATATTCATATACATTTCATAATTTTATTTTCACACCTTGTAAGTGTTATATTACTCAGTGATTATTGTTTATAATATCAATGCATGTTCATATTATTACATATGTAAGTACAGTAATAATTATAACATAATTTATAAATACTAGTTCATAACATCAAGTGCTAAAATTCATCATAAAATCAAATAAAAAAATTTAGCCATTACATGGAAAACAGATCTTTTTATAGAGGAGAAGGTGGTATTATGGAACACTGCGGGTATTATGGAACCACCCCATTTCGAACTGATAATAAAGGCGAACTGTAACGGAATGTGGCTGAACTGAACTAGACAGACATCCATAGCAAGGAGAAAACCCGTTTTACTTCAGTTAAACGGTTGTCCGTATTTAATCAGCAAATTTGTTTTTTTCAAAATTCGCAACTTTTGAATGCTAAGTGAATTTAATTATTTTTAAAATATAAATCGTGTAGTTGTAGGTTCACTGGTGCATGTATTCCGTTCCAGAGACTTAGGGGTACATATTAATCTGTGTGATGTTCACGTTTTTTAAATTTTGGTCTCGACAGACATAAGTTAATTCGAGATGGCGATGCGTGAAATACGGACCCCTTTGGTGCTTTTACAGTAATATGGAACTCAACTCCTCCGAACTCTCTCTTTGCAATCAGACATTCGTCCGGAGCAATTTGGGAAAAAGACACTAGGTAGAAAGTCTGAAAATATCGAAAAAGAGCTGCTGGAATATATATTGTTGATGGAGGTCATATTTTTCTATTATAAAAGCATTTTTGCGATAAAATACATTGGAGTAAATAATTTTGTAATTATTTAACATTTTTTGTCCTTTCCTATTTGTTTTTGGCTACATTAAAGCATTTTTTTGAAAATATACAGTAAGGTTCCATATTACCACCCGATTTTCTCTAAGCCTACTTTCGGACTTTTTGTACAAAACCCTTCAAAAACCATACTTATAATTACACTAGCGAAAAATCCAATTAGGAACATTTAGTTTACTACTTACCAGTACTTTTCGCACAAAAAATGTGGGTGTAGCTACGATACCTTGTTTACAATTCACTAAAATATAATTGGGGTTCCATAATACCACCTTCTCCTCTACTATTATTATTATTATTATTTTACTATTCTATAAATTTTTATTCATTTTAAATCTTTAAAAATTGCTCTTACATTCTTTACTCAGAGATATTAGTATTTCACATTGATTCAACAGTGGAGTAATGAGTAGTCGATTCATTTAAGGTTTAATTTTCGAAATTAAACTACATTGACGTGAATGTAATGATTATTCGAGGATATATATGAGACTGGGTAATTATAACAATCTGAATATGATCGTGATGTGTCAAAGTACTGCTTCTAATTATGATCACGACATTAATTTGACAAATTTAAAATTTTGGCATATTCACATATTGGATAATTTAATATTTATTATCATAAGTAACACGAAGAAAAGTTATAAATGTGTTTACAGCATGCATTTTCAAAAACTATAAATTATTATAAACTTTTATTTCTGAGTCGACAATAAACGAAATTATAAAAATTATATTTTAGAGGAGATTAAATTCTAAAATAATAAAATTTAAAATAAGATTTTTTAAATTTATGTTCTATTTTTTCGGTGTTTGCATTTAAGATATTTCCGAATAATTTACTTTATTTCATTATATCATTTCTTTAGAAATGAGTCCATTAATATTTATATCCAAAATATATATTAAAATTTTTTATTTTAATACATTATAGTAATTAAGTTTCAATTTTTTACATTTGTTACAAAAATATTAAGACGGATTTTAAAATTTCAAAAATGCTACAATAATTTTGCTTAGGTTTTGAAGAGTATGAAAATATTCGATTTCCATATCTTATATTTTATAACAAAAAAATGTAAGCATTGTATGATTTAACGGAAAACATGCTTCCGGTTTTGAAGTGAAATAATATGAAAATATTATATACGATGTTTTTAATATTCAATCCTTCATTCTTAAACCATACTAAAACGATTTTCATTGTTTTGTTCGAAATCTTTTCATGTTAGGAAATTTAGGCCCTAGAGCATTTTTTCGATTGAAAATAGGCAGAATTTTCTTGTGTATTTTTTCCTCAAAATTATTTAGGAACACTTCAAATTTATTTTTCGTTCTTTTAAAATGTAACACAAAATTCACGAAAATGAAAATATTGCGTGTTGAAAAAAGGCATAATCTGCATTAATACGTTACAAAAAATTATAATTTTTAATGCATTCTTGCATTTCATTCAAAATTCTATTGATTTATTTCATATTTTCCACCATAATTCCAGTTTTCAAGAAAACAGACGTTATGTTTTAGAATTAAGAATTTTGACATTTCGGACAATTCTTTGTGCTCGGTTTAATTTCACACCATGATGCTCCCTTCCTTCAATGTATAGTTTATTTATTCAGTTCAATAAGCCGAAATCTTGCCCTCACATAACATGATTTATCCTTTTATTATTATTATTATTATTTTAATTTTTTAAAACTTGTTTTAATTTGTGCAATATCAAATTACCGAAAATCTAATTATATTTCTTATTTGTTTAATAAATATTGGTCAAAAATAAAAATATTTTGACAAAAATTATTACCCGTTATAAATTATATATTAAATTTATGAGATATTAAACTTAAAATATTATTAAATTTAAATATTTTATTAAGCCTTAGAGTAAACAAGAAAAACAATTACACAAGTTATCCTTTAATACCAGCAAAAATCACAATTTTATATTTTAATTTAATAAATATTTTATTAATTATTAAAATGTGTTTTCAAAATTTTATTTTTTACATAAGAAAATAATTCATTTATTTATGAATTGTTTTCTTGCATTGATATAGGAAAACAATATAACGTTAAGTTCATATTACTGTATAAATTGTTAATTTAATTTAAACAATGATTCGCAATAGCCATATTATCGTAATGAATATAGATTACCGAAGCTGTTCGGTAATGTCGATATTTATGATAGTTTATATTTTAACTTAGCTAAATTTTAGCTATGTAAACATCAAAATCTATAAGATCTGATTTATTATTCAAAAAATATCTAGATCTATAATATCTAATTGTATTTAAAAAGCCTAAAAAATTATTGTTATCTATTATTTAGTCTTATTATACAAGTATCCATATTTGTGTTAATAAATACTATAAAACATCTGTAAATAATGATAACACGAGAGTGCTTGTTGGTAATGTGGAACATGCTAGAGAACTAATAGATATACAGTAATAAGAAGATAGACATGATACGCGGAATATGAAGACGTTTGAATAAAATACAGTTTTAGAAAGAAGCCCACGCGATATTCGACATGATCAGAAGAAATAAAAAAATATTGTTCGCTTAACTTACAGAAATTTAGCAACGAGAATGTTGGAATATAGGAATGAGACCGAAACGTGTAAAGAAAGGATGATAAGTTTTCTACACAAGGCATATAAGAAATGGGTGTAAATGATGTAAAAATGTGTACAGTTCTTATGTAAAATCAAGGTTGAAAGCTAAGGATCATATATTTATATAAAATTTCTGATTGACATGGGTTTTAGTAATGAAAGTTACAAGAAAGAAAATAAGAGAAAAAAAATGAAAATGTAAGGAAGTAAGAGCGTAAATAAGAATATTAATAAAAATAATTTATAAGATTAGCGTAATAAGAAGTTGAAATATATACGATAAATATTTTAAGAATTTTTAATAAAATTTCATATCATGTTTCGAATAACTGTAGAAAAATCTCGCCCACCAGTGACCGATTGGATAAAACCACTGAACACTAGTATTTGGTAGTGGATTCGTGCCTCACCAACGGGCTGGTTACGTGAAGATTTTCGGGTTTTCTTCACGTTTTTAGTATCTAAATAGTTGCCAGTTTTTTGCAGAAAGACCTTCTGGGTGGCAGTTCCCTCGACAGATGGCCCACATATCGCGATACCGTAACCAAATAAACCAAACCAAATAAATAGAACAATATCGATTTTGGATATTGTTTATGTATAAAAGAATTTTATAATCTTCAGAGTAAGCTACAAACGAAAATTTACGTTTATGAAGATTGGATTACTCACAAATCAGGAAAATTCTCCATCTGTCAGTTGGTCATTCAGTAGATGTTTCTGTTTAGATAATTCTTTAGATTCTTCTATTGAAGATTTGATTTAATGTTCCAAAAAGTTAAGTTTTTCCGAATATTTATTAAATTTTGAAATATTTGAAAATATGTTATAATTAAATTTCAAAATTATATTAAATTATTGCTTTTAAAAATGGAGTCAGTAATTAAAACTTTTTTCTATAAATCGTATTTAATTAGTATGTTGAGAACGCTCCAAATATTTTATTCAAAAATATTTCTTATAGTTAGAATAATTTTCTGGTTTAACAAATTTTCAATCAATACTTTTTGCATAGATTATGTATAAGCCTATTTATTATTCATGAGATTTCAAAGTCGAAACAGATATATTTGGCTTAGGTTTTCACATTTTCAGTGTCTTATATTTTAAAATCTAAATTGATGTCTTGAGTTAAGCATATATTTCGAAAAAATAAAGCAAACGGACAGAACTTAGAAATCTTCGAAAAACTTTTCAAGTACATATTTAAAATTTTTCAAATGCTGTACAAACGATAAATCTATTTAGACATCATATTTGTACTAATTTTAATTTTTTAAAAATTCTTTTGGAATTCTTATAAAATAACTTTTAAAGAAAACGATTAGCTTCAATAAAATACTTTTAATGACAAATATCTATTTAATGTAAAATCGGGTAATTAATTAACTAATAATTATATTAAAGAAGTATTGGAAGACAAGTAAATATATTCGGCCTTCAAGACTAATGTCCAGAAGAATGAGGAGCCAGTCTGAGGCCTCGCACATGTACAGAACTTCCAGTAATTTTAAAAAGTTAATTTCGACAAATAAATAAATAAATAAAAATACGAATTTTATTATATAAAATTTATAATAATACTCGAATGTGAGAAGAAACTGGAGTCCCTTTACTTATTTGATATAAGAATAAATTTAGCAGTGAGTAGATCAAATCGACAAGATGGGCCACACCAAACATTTTCAATCGTCATATTAAATTCAGGTTTCTATGAAAATCAGTTACAGTATTATATTATTATTTTTAATTAAACGTATTAATTGTTTTATAGTTTATTGATTACATTCAGAATGTAAATTCGTGTTCATCGTGATGCAAAACATGAAGAGTTATTTATTAAAGGATAGAAGGCTGGTCACGAAAACCAGAAACACGACGCCAACAGTCGATTTACTGATCAAATGATGACCAGTCAAAGTCGTGTCGTTAGTCATTATACCTACACGCGCAGTTGCGACACAGAATTTAATTCAATGTTCTTATTTATATTCCGCGGTACTACAAATGTTTGTATCTAAACAGATGGTAAAAATAATTTTTTTTTCTTATTATTTTCTTATATATGCGAGTTTTTCGTGTGACTTTGATACCTTTAAGCCGCAAGAGCTTAGTGCCTCGGGTCAGAGAAACATAAGTACGATTTTGCATATCTAAAGTTTGGTAGCCCGCTACCCGAACTACAAAACTTTTCATATGGTTTTAATATTATTGTCTATCTTTATTATGGTATCATCAGAGAAATACGGGTTAGTTAATAAAAAATATAAATGTCACTTTTCTTTTATTATTAAAATAAAACATATAACTCATATATATATATAGTATGGCAGAGTTTCCTTTTTTAATTTTCAATGAATCAGTAATTCATCACTCTGGAATCCTAATAGACTTTACGAAGCCATCTCTAGATAGTTCTCTCTTAACTTCTGTAATAGACAGATATCAATAGATACATATTAAAAATATGTGTAGTTCATTAACAATTCACATTAATAATGGACTGCGTGCAACACTATTTGTAAAAGTGTTTTAAAGAATTATTAAGAAACAAATTATTTAGAATATTAAAATAACTTTTTCAAAAATTTTATTTGTATCATAAACTTATATATGTATATAATTAACATAATTCATAATGATAATTAATAGTTTGATATTTATGATTTTCTAACTAACCTAATTGTTAGATATAATTAATTAATTGACATCTCAATATATATGTAGTTTTAAAACACATTCCATTAATAAATAATATTCTTTGTAAGTTTAATTAAAAAGATTAAATATAATTGAATGCACTTTTCGGTACAATTTCATTTAGATAATGAATAATAATGAAGTGGGATCGTTTTAAATTAATGGTAGTTAAGATTATATTGTTAACAAATAAAATATTTTTAAAATATTAGCTGTCTTAAAAATTAATTAATAAATTTTTTCAAAGGCGTTAATATACCAATTTTTTCAAGATAAATTCGTTTAACGTTTCAAGTTTTTGACTGTGATTTAGGAAGTAAATAATCAGTAAAAAAAATCATAACATAAATTTTCAAGATTTTAATTACTTTTCATAATGTGTTTTTTTCATTAACAATAAATAAAACTTTATATATATATATGTATTGCCTATATGTTGTATATATAAATGTTAATTTATAAACGAAAATCTTACTCAAAAACTCAAAAAGAAAAGGTTTTGTTTGATGGTACAGAGGGCGATCTGCCAAGAAGGAATCCACCCGAAAACTTTCTATAAAAAATTGGCTTTTATTTAATTGTTAGACGTATGAAGAAAACCCGTGCGTTAGTCAGACACGAACCGGCGATCAACTGTTATTGTGTAGTGGTTTTTATCCATTTGATCGGTGTAGAGAGAAGTAAAAAATAATAAAAAATAGAGAAAACATGTGGGAGGATGTAAATTATTCATTCAAAACATACTTTTGCTAAAACAAAAGGTATTCATCTTTATTTAGAAACTTTCTGCTAATCCGTGTGAAATCAATTTAAGTATTTACTTAAATCTTCAAAGTAAACCAAAGTTAATTATTTATTAAATAAGTCATATATATTTAATTTGGCACATCATACTTCAGTATTGCATTTCATTAACTTAAAAAAATACTTTGGAAGAGTTCTGTATAATAAATATTAATAGGATGTTAAAGGATAGAACAGATTGATATAACTATAGGATGCGAAAGTTCAGCAATAGATCTTGTAAAATATAACATTTATTATCATGTTTTTAGGATTTATTTTTTCTACATTATTTTTAAATGCTGTATAATTATAATTTTTAAATCTTTTGTAGGAGATAATCATGAAAACTATAAATTGCATTATGTATCTTAATTCTTCTGAAATATTATACCATTCAAT
Organism: Centruroides sculpturatus; assembly: GCF_000671375.1. Classification (NCBI taxonomy): domain Eukaryota; kingdom Metazoa; phylum Arthropoda; class Arachnida; order Scorpiones; family Buthidae; genus Centruroides; species Centruroides sculpturatus. The sequence continues at coordinate 1,351,638 of NW_019384755.1, read as the reverse complement.
TTTTCACACTTTATACTTAAAAGCTTTATTTTTCATTTCGTGCACATCGTATATTTCCAATTATTATATGAATTTCGAAAGAAATAAAAAAAAAGTTTCTTATTTTCTTCGATACAATTCTGCATTATCCAGTCTCCACCGTCTTTTTGCTTTGTTTCAGATGCAGAGTTACTCATTTCTTTACTTTGTGTGTATAGAAATAAATATCTCTATTCGCAACGTAGAAATCACCTCGTTCATCAGATACATAACTATAACTTTTTCATTTCTGCTAAAATCCTATTCTATAGAACAGTCGTTCGCAATTGTTTTTGTAATTAATTTTATAAGAGTGACATTCTCAGATGGTTTATATTTTATTCAGTCGTCGACATTATTTTTTGTCTTTTAATAATAATTTCCTGGAATATTTATATCCTGAACTTTACGAATTTAAAAATTCACAATATGATAATGAAAAAAAATGTGAAGATATATTTAAATAATATTTTTTGAAAGAAATAATAAATAAATTTTTTACACGTTTAATTTATATCATTATCCAGAACAGAAATTACTAAGTGGAAAAACATGAAAAAAATAAAATAAATAGAAAAGATGGTCACGAAAGTCAATCGAATACAAACCAAGAGGAAACCGCTGTACAGGAACTCTAAGAAGAAGATGGGAGGAGACTTGATCTGTCTTGAGATTGGTACAAGACAATAACATATCTAATCCGTAAAGCTAAGAAGAAAAAGTTAGGATTTAGACCGGTCTGCAGAATTCAGAATCATCTCTTGGGTATCCAATTATTTATACTATACATTGTTATTACACAATATAAAACGAGATTGAAAAAATAACTTTCCACTTTAATAGTATTGGAAAGAAAAATATGCATAAAAAGCACGTTCCATAAATGCTGAAATAAAATGTAATAATATTTTATTTCAGCTGAATATTTTCTTTGTATTTTATTTATTTGTTTAAGTTTTCATGATTTAAAACAAAATTTTAATTTTAATTAATTTATTTATAAAAACATTAAATGCATTTATAATTATCACATTTAACAACACAGTACTTACTGTACATAAAAAATTTAGTCAAATTAAACAATATTATCTAATGCATAAACTAAATTTCAGAGAAAGTTTAAACGTTCTACAGCGCTATTAAGATCATCAATGCTGATTTAGAAAACTACTTCTCTAAAGTTAATTCGTCTGAATTATCTGTGAAGTAATTTATTATACTCAATTATCAGAGAGTCTCCAGATGTGCTACCAACACCTTACAGCATATAAATCTCTCAATAATGGAAAAAACTTTTGAAATGCATTTAATGAATAAACATAAAACGTTTAAGAAATTTAAAAGTAGATTACCTTCTTCAACACGACTAGCTAATTTTATGATAGCAACATAAAATTTGTTTTCTATAAACAATTCGAGTATTTCTCGAAATTTTTTTTTATTAGATTTGACAGGAAAACATTATCTCCGATAATTAAATCTACCTGAATTCTGCAAAGGATAATTATTTTGTAATTATCTCATTAACATATTGTCTTACAATAGAAATTCCGGCAATGTGAACAGATTTTGAATAATAGTCAATTAGAATACTCATTAAAGGAGTACTAATTTAAAAGATCATAATGCACTTAATGGTTAATTTAATAGAACGGATTATTATTAATAAGAGCAATTATTACTTGTTATAATTTTTATAGGTACAGTACAGTATATCTCGTTTTCTTAATTATTACAGCGGAAAATTATTACAATATGTTTTTTACCTTCATGTAATAAATAAAAATATGATATTTTATGATTAATTACTCCTTAATTTATTATTGATTATATTTACGAATAATTCTTAAATTTTATATTCTTGATACACTCGTTATATGTTAATAACATAGTTTATAAAGAGTATTTTCATATATTATTACAAATACTAAAGGCAAATTTCCAATTTTAATTGTATAACTGTTAAAATAAAAAAAAACAAAAAAAATGAAAAAAATTATCTGTGAATTGTGTGAGAAACATTTAGCTTTTTTCTAACAGTTAATTAATGTACTAGGATGTCTATTAATAATGTTTTCATGACATAAATTAAGTGTAAAAAGTTTTCTCCTAAGCGCAACGATTTATCTAAATTTTTCTGTTGAAATAAAACTTTTAAAAATAAATATATTGAATTTGCCTTTTAGTATAAGTTATTAATTAAGTCTCCAACAACATTTTATATAATTTGTTGAATATCGAATAATTTGAATATAATTTAATAAATCTCCTAATGTTGTATCAATAAGTTTACTACTTTTCTGTTAAATGCACATTAATATATTCAAATATATAAATCATGTGTAAAAACACGTGCTTTATATACTAACGTACAGTAATGATTTGAATCTCAAATTATTGGTGTCTTGCCCCTGTACATTATACTTTTCCTGACAATAATATAGTCATGCCGGTCATCTATGTAACTTCGTTCCGGTAAAAAGGTTTGAATTGAAATCACGTAACTTCCGGTCTGCATCTGTCGTTTGTATATAATGAATCGTGCCTATTCTCCCTACTCTTCCCATATTTGGTTTCGACTTTAATCTATATAATACCGAGATTCTCGAGAGTTAGAAAGGACAGTCAGACAGACAAATGAACGGCAATGGAAATTTATAGGTCTACAATTTTTTCAAATTGCAGCCCAATAACATAATCGAAACATTGCGAATTATAATTTTTTTCGTTTTATTAAATTAACTTTATCTACTATGTAATTTTAATACTTTCATATTTCATTCTAAATTATGGAATTAAACAACTTAACACATTTTGTTTATCAGCGATAACATAAAATTTCAAACCAGACATTAACAGAGATATTGTAAATACTTTAAAATCATATGTATTTAGTCCCAGTACATTATAATTCTGCAAAAATCTACTCTGATGATTTTCGCCAGATGCAATATTTACGCATTATCGTAACAAAGAGCTTGACACTTAAACATCCATTGCATTTCTTTCATAATTAAATCAATATCAACAATGTAGAAATACAATTAAACATTTTCATTAAAATATACTTGAATTTATTGTTCTGTTAAGTTAATGAGAAGTCATTATTTTCGACTAACTTCATATTTTGAAACTAGAGTAACGTTAAGATATTTCCTGTTTATACACCATGTTATTTAGAAAATGTATTTAATACGACGAATATTCGAATTTTCGATGTATTTATTAATAACAGTAAAGCGAAATAAATTAAAATTTTAAAATTATTAGCCAATATATTTGAAATGTAATATAGCTTATCCTTACCATTTAATCATAAACAATTTTAATAACATTAATACATTTAAATGTACAGTAGAACCTCGAAAACTCGGCTCTCGATAACCCGGCACTCCGGATAACTCGACCACACCCTGGCAGGGCAAAAAAATCCTTAGTTAATTAATTTTCATAACATGCATACGAATTAGGATCAAATTTTAAAATACGAAAATAGTAATATATTATTTAATGTTATAATATTTAATATGGTGTTATATCTTAAATGCATTTTTCTGTTAAACAGTGTTTGTTGATAAATCTGTAAGAATATTAAATATAAAAATATTAGCTTAATAAAGATATTAATGAGTTTAACTTATTACTTGACCCGAAAATCTGTTAATTAATTAGGATAATCGTTAAGTACTCGATTACTGGACTAATCCACTCGACTTTCGTGTAATTACTCGTTCCGATACATTTCACTATTCACATATCTTTATTAATTATTACATTCAAAATGAATGCAAAATTGTTTATACGTGTATTTGTAATATGTATATTATCCCTCTAAACTACTTTATGTTATTAAAATATTATTAAAATTCATCAATTTATTCAATTCTCATCATTTTTTAAATAAAGTAAATCATTTTGATGAGATTATATAGATATTTGAATCGTAAACGTAATAGTTTTTGTTATATAATTATGAAATTAATACACTTTTAGCATTTTAGAAATAAATTTTAAATAAAATTATAGTGGCTTATAATATTCAATTAACTGTTCAATTCATTTTCTTTTCATTGAAATGTATTACCGGATCTTTATTCTAATCTCGTTTAGGCCATTTCTCGCAAACTTTTTCTTTGTTTAGATAAAATGTACAGCCAAATCTGTTAATGAATGAGAAAGAAAAAGAAGTAGCAAACATCTTGCTTACAAGAAAGGAAGAGAAATTGAACAAAAAATGTTCTAATAAATAAAAGCTATTTTCTGAAAGTAGAAAAACAAAAAGACTAAACGATTTACTTCCCCGATAATTAGATTAATTATAAAATTGTTTATCATTACTTTAATTATGGAAATAGAAACAGTATTACCTACGATCACAGATTTTTTTTCTTCACTGCACTGTGTCTTCTCTGCCAACAAAGTCATTTTCATTCAGTCAAAATTAGAATTGGAAAGAAACTTATAAAAAAGGGTACTTCTTATAAAAGAATTTTTATTTATAGTTTGAATGTATAAGAAGACATCCCCTTTTGGAAAAATATTTTGTTTTTAATGGCTGAGAATCATCACAGTATATAACTATAAAATTTAATGTTCAATTACTAATTAAATAATGAATTTTATGTGATGCCAATTAAGATAATTAGTGAAATGAATATTATGAGATGTTACTAATTGCAAAGTTATACGAAACTCTGATCTTTTTAAAATATTGGTAATCAAACTCAAAAGAAAGAGAGAAAAAGCAAATTTATTAGGGAAAAAGGCGAGAAATCTGAAAAAATTCATCTTAGAATTGAAAAAGCAATTTCTGCATAATCTTCGTTAAATTAATAAATCGTTTTATTTTACTTTAACTTTTAGTTAAAACAGATACATTTATAGAAATGAATTCTCACTGAAAGGTTGAAATACAATAAACATTTCTTTATAGTGTTCATTGTATTTGAGAATTTTAATTCTAAAAATTGTCAAAATAAGGGTATTTTAAAACTTGGAATATAGTAAGGACAAGTTGCAATACACTAGTAATTCACTGTTTTAATTGGAACCATTGAACATCATTTTTTAAAAATTTAACCCATCTGAAATCTCATCCCATATATCACAGTGTATAACGTGGGATTTTGATAACATTTCAATATTCCAATGAAAAAAATAAATAAAGAATGGAAACATTAAGCTTTACACATTAAGAATATTGTTTGTTATTTTGACAAAGGAGAAGTGTCAGGAGTAAAGAAAGTTTTGATGAATTGGAGTACTGGAAAATGTCTTCATTGGACCATTATTCATAGAAATTCTTTCGATTCTTCTCAAGTGAGGTCTATAAACTCAAATTAGTTTCTATATTTTTTCTCTGCCCTCGAAGTTTAAGAATACAAAAATTATAGGTTCAACTTGTCTTAGTTATGAAAAAAGTAATAAAAATGCATTTTCATTCAAAATACTAAAGACTACCCGCTTTGAATCATTGCATATTGCACCATGATCTTTCTTTTTCTCTCTCCATACATCTATAAACAAATTTCATATTACATAGACAAAGAGATATACGCAGAAGTAAATAAAAAAAGGATGTGCTCGTGAGAGTACCAAAGACATGTACATTTTTCATCTTCTGTAACATGAATTATAAACTATATAAAATAAATATTAAAACTGTTTAAAATAACTCTAATTTCGAACCTCTTTTATTCTATCACAATTAAGCTTATATCACACGTATGTGAAGAGTACAATCTTCCTATAAATATAAACCCATAACAAGCCTATCAATTTTCAGTAGAGTAAAAAGATATAACTATTGTTATCTCATCAAAATACAGTACCTTATTTGCATATGAAAAACGAAATTTTTTAATGTAACAATAAAGTAACACAGTACAGCTTCGCTCAAATGCAATTTAGATTCTTAATAGTTTGTTGCCGTTTTTCTGATAGTCGTACGCATAAATAATATAATTTGAGAAATATATTTCAAAAATTCGGTAGGAATAAAACATATTATTCCTTCACTTTACTTGATGGAATAATTAGCTGAAAATAAGACTTATCTGAAGCAAGTTGAATTAAAACTAGAGTGTTACTTAAAAGGGTATGAAAATATTATGAATAAATTTGATCCAATTCTGCGAAAATGAATGTTTCTAGCAATAAAGTGGTACTTTATTTTGATGGCGTAATAGAAGTGTTATCAATGAAATCCAATCTATTGATAAAATGTAAAACTAATATTATGTATATGAACACTATCATGTATAGAAATAAACCTCTTTAAACATCTGAAATTGATTGAAAAAACACATCTAATTCACTAATATATCTTCATGTCTTTTTATGAATCAACTTTGAAATATCTTCATTTTGTGAACTCACTTCGTAACTTAATGTGCTATTGAAAAACTGCTCTTCAATACTATTATATACTTTCTAAATCCTCATAAATGTTATTGATGTTTTTGTAGTATTACTAACATTTTTAAAGTTAAAATTTCGAGAAGTACATCTTTCTCTAGAGAACGATATAATTTCTTGTTGACGCTAATCTCTGAAATTATAGTCACCAGCAATCATTTTTAGAAATCACTCTAGCAGATTTAAATTCATTACACAAAGTTTATTTAAATAAATTGCACAGGTTTCGTTAGTATGAGCCTTTAATGATTTTAAGTTAATGAGATTTCGTCAAACCAAGTTTCAAATAATTATTCGTTAGTTAAACACGTGTTTTATTTTATTTTCTCAGTACTTATTGTTTTTATTCCCAATTGAATATTTAGTTGAAATTTATAAATAATAAAAACATATAATTTAATTCATTCTTCAACATAAAACACTGGTTGGCACTAATTATTCGATAATGTCCCTTTCATTCATCACTATAACAACTTCAAAAAAACTCAGAATTTCTTTCGATTCAATTTAATTAATTTTACTAATACCAAGTATTGCAATTTTGCTGTCTTAAATACAATTATGTCACAGAGTTATATCGAATTAATTATATTAAGTAAGGAGTTATGATCGTTTGTGACTTCAAGTGAGGCCTGATATGTATAAAATCGTATAATACTAAATTTTAGCATTGGTTTTGGTCTTTTTAAATAAATTAACTAACTTTAAAATAACTTGCGAATAAATAATATAAAATTTTTTTAAATTTTACTACGATTTCGCTTTTATGTATAAGAGCATGCCAAAGAGGTTGGGGTTGGACACAGAGCTCAACTTTTCTGATTAACCTAAGACCAATGGTCCCCAAATTGTTGTTTAATTAAACAAATTCGGCCATTTAAGAAAACAGCTGAAACTACATATGATTTATTTATCAACTTTTTTACACAAATTTTCATCTCTGGTATGTCTATTTTGATAGAGTTTCTTAAATCGTCTATTAATTTTTTTCACATAATAGTAACATGATCGCGTTTAGTCTTGAATCTATTATTGNAACAAGTGTTCAGCAATATGAAGAATAAAGTCGTTTTTAATACTCTTCATATTGCTGAACACTTGTTTGTTTAGTTTTAATTTTTTTTCACATAATAGTAACATGATCGCGTTTAGTCTTGAATCTATTATTGAAGATCAACAATAATAGATTCAAGACTAAACGCGATCATGTTACTATTATGTGAAAAAAAATTAAAACTAAACAAACAAGTGTTCAGCAATATGAAGAGTATTAAAAACGACTTTATTCTTCATATTGCTGAACACTTGTTTGTTACTTGCAACAATTTTTGGAGATGTAGCATCATGCTTGTATAATTCGCAAATAGCAGTAGAACTATTTGCTTTTCAGTCCAGTTGTTTTTAAAACGGAACTCATAGTTTTAGCTCCAAGGGAATGGGATACATTGAAAAGTATTTCCATTTTAGCTTGTAGTACATAATCTCTTAAAGATCACTACTAGTATCGAAACTTGTTTAATCTGAAAGAATATCTCTCAATTCCTCCATCAGATCAAGAGATATTCTTTGGCTTTAGTTTATCGGTTTATTTGCTTACGGAAACGCAACACGTGGGCGATCTGACGAGGGGATGCCTCGTCAGATCGCCCACGTGTTGGCTCGGACAGACTGGAAGATTTGCTCTTAAATTTATGTGTTTCAAACATAAAGAAAATCTGGGAAACTCTATGTGGCCAGCCCGTTGGCGAAGCGCGAACCCACAACCAATTACCAGTGTTCAGCGATTTTAGCCACTCGGCCACTAGAGGCGTACACATTTGAAGAAGAATTTAAATATTCTTTTGCAGAGAAACTTAAAAATTCCAGCAATGAATTGCGTAGGTTTAAATTACAAATCAGTTAGACCCATACTGGATATAACTTATTTGTAAATATAATTCAGCTATGTAATTTTAGAGTAAAATATTTTAATAACAGAATATCACAAAAAAAATATAAGAAATATTATAAAAATATGGAAAATGTTTCACCAAATAAGAATATTCTACTCAGATATTTGAATATTTTGATGGTGAAAAACTTTTATAAATAAAACGCTTATGTATGCAAATCAGCACGTTTCATAAATGAGTTAATCACTAATTTCTATTTTACTGTGTTTAATGTTTTACAAGAACCTCGTGCTGATTTAATTTTATCTTATTCTCTAATTGCAGAGAAAACTTTTTTCTAAAAAGCAAAATTTGCTGACTGAAAAATAACTGAAAGTGTGAATGCCTCGTGCGTTTTCCCACCGGTACGCTCATAATTATGCACTTTGTTTAATTCTCTCCTCCTGTTGGCACAAAGTAGACCTTTTTTTAGCAAGCCCATTATGGGTTCTACCAGACCAACAATGACGTAGCCGGATGGTGAGAAACAACGCCCGATATATCTAGACAGCTACCCCCAAAAATTTCCTGAGGTTTTTTAACCCGTCAGGATTCCATCCTGGATCCTTTAGAGCGGTAGGACCCAGAAATGCCCATTCTGCCATCCCTAATAAGTCACTGACTACATTCTGAATGCATAATTGCAGTGAAGAAGAATCGGAATCCATTATTGGCTATCTTGCAGGCATTATTAGAAGACGAGGAAGGAACCGCATGAAACTCTCGATTCCAGCTACTAAAAAGATAATGTCAGCGGATATTTTTGCTCCATAGATATCGGTGGGTCCTTTAATGAGATATATTCGGCACACTAGGTGTTTTTGCCAAGTCAGAATTTAATAGCTGGGAGTTATGTTCTCCTTTTCTAATTTTATTCGTGTACATACTGCAGTCACTACAAATTCAGCATACTTGTAATTGGAGAGTGAGGCAAACCAGTCATAATCACGACCACACAACAGGAATTAAAACTTAAGTGACCTGCTATACAACATTCATTCTTATGAGAGTCCTCTAAAATTAGCTGTGGCTTTATAATAAAATAAATCCATTTCAACTAGCTTATTGAAAAACAATTAAAAACATACCTTTTAATTGTTTTTGAAAACATAAAATATAAAAATATTTAAATACAAATATGCAAATTAAACAAATATAAAAATATGTAAATGCAAATATTTTTTATAAAAATACATTTATAAAAATATTAGTTATTATTTCGATCTTAAAACTTATCTTAAAAGATATGTAAAATGTTTCATTAATCTTTAACGGAAAATCTAAATAATAAAATGATGATTAAAAATTCCATAATATTGCCCATCCTATTTAAGTAAAGAGTGTGTAAAAATTATACAAATAACCTATTTAAAAATTAAAAAATAAAATGAAATAAAAATTATTTATTAACACTATATATGCTATTTATCAATTTTCATGTTTTTTTTATTTACATTTAACATATCATATTGACCACTTCTATGGAGCATATCAAAGCAATCAAAGTACAGTTATATTTTATAGAAAATTGAAACTATATGTAGTAAATTTCATCCTCAGAAGACAATACAGAAAAATCTTCAAGAATTATTTGTCAATTAAAACACTGTTTAAGATATTGAATTATAATTTAAATTTTCTATAAAACTCTGCTATGATATGCTCCATAAAAGTCATCAATAAGGTGTGTTAAATGTAAATAAAAAACAAGAAAACTGATAAATAGCGTTCTCAATATGTTTAATTTTATTCATTTTAATTCGTAGTCAATACGTTTAATTTTAAAAACTATAAATGATAAGCCTATAAGTGATAAATAAGCCTATTAATTATTTATCAAAATATGAGATTAATATTTCCTGTAGTGTATCGCGACATATACTTAGTTAACCCAAGAATAATGCTAGAGCTTACAGACTTACGGTAAACAAATAACAACATGCTGAGATAGATTAATTTACTTTTCTCTCTTAACTAAATGACTGCTTTACAACAGGATGGAGAAAATGTCAAGTAATGACGTGTATCATAGAAAACATATGAAAGCGGCAGAAAGTTTGTGTAATGAGAAAGACTAAATTTAAACACTTTTCTTATTATGTAGAATACCCAATCAAGCATTAACTTTAAATGAAAATATTTATATAATAATAAAAAAGTAATTTAGCATTCAATTACGTGTTAATTTATAGCTCTACTCTTATTTTTTATAGATGATGTAAGTGTTGCCTAGATGGTAATTTTCTTTATAAATATTTATTAGGCTTACTTGTGACTTCTCTTCAAAATAAATTACATTTCAAAAAATATTCAATAAATATCAAATTCATATTTGTATTCCAAATCCACGCGTTATATTTCTATAGGTAAATTTCGAATGCAATCTGATATATGAGCGTGTTATCGTCAAATACGATTTATGTAAAGAACATCGTGATTTAATTTTATCTTATTCTCTATGTAAAAATTAAATATATTTTAGTCTTTATCTCAGTTTTCCTAAAATAAAATATATAAATATAGATTATAATTTATAAATCAATCATAATATTAAATTTTTATGTTTTTATTCAAATCACGTATATAATATGGTATATCAATATAATGAAATTTATTATTTACATTTGTATTTTAATTTTTATGTACATTTTGTTTTTTTAATTCTGTTTCTTTCTTTTTAATTAATTTAATAATTAAGATTTTGTTCTTGAATAAAATATTGTGACATAATTATCAATTAGTTTTAATATTCTCAGGCCTTTGTACAATTAGTATTATTATATAAAGGCTTATTAATACCGATTAAATTCAGAAAAATTAATGAAATAAGTATAAATAGACCTTATATTTATTATATTAAGTTAAACATAATTATATAATTAAATATTAAATTTACATTTTACTATCGTGTAAAAATTCAATTAAAATGCTAAATAATTTACAAAAAAACAAGGAAAAGAAGAAGAAGAACCCCCCTATTTTTCACTTATGACATACAGATTATAAATTAAAAGTAAACTAAAGCTTTTCTTATCATTTTCAAAATTGTCATTAATTATACTTAACAAAAGCATATATTGGAAAAAATAGCTATAAACATAGTTTAAAAAGTTAAGAAATTTAAGCTTATCGCTTAGAGATTTAACTCTGTCAACAATCAGTTGAATTTTATAAGATATACTTACAAATTCGAGTGTGATGTAAATATTTTGAACTTGTTAACTCTGAAATTGGTTTCGAAAAGAAGTATGCCTTCAAGGCAATCTAAAGTTTCATTTTGATTTTAACCAAATCCCACTAGGGAAATGATGGCATTAACTTTGGCTTATAGAAGTTTTAAATCTTATGCATTAAAAAATAAACATTTACAATATATAATATAAAGTATAACTTATATATAAGACAATAAACATAAAATATAGATATTTTATGTTTTTGTAAAAATAATATATATATATATATATTCTATTGCGCTCTGAAAATAATTTTAGCGGACTTTATCGGGGAAAAAATCAGCATAATTCCTTTGTATTCTCTCAAATCAGCTAGAAGAGAGTAAATTAATGACCGGAAATGAGCAAACATTGTCTAGTGAAGTCGCAAATGTACTGTACGTGATGCGATTGTATGACGGATTGATTGCCGTTGTTACTGAACGTCGAAAGATTTTTTCCTGATTATGACCTTGAATTGTCGTTTTTATTTGACCCGTAGTTTGTCTAATGTATGAGAAAACACTAGAGGAATAGTTGTCTCAGACAGGTGCTTTCGTTTATTCTGTTCTAAATATTTTCGTTCGTGTTATTCTAGTATCGAGGTCGACACGTTGCGTTCCTATATCGTTTCCTCTTCTTCCTTATAAATATTTGATGTTAAATAAATAAACCAATGTTATATATTGCACGANTATATATATATATTTTTTGTATGTTTTTTTATAAACCGTTTTTAATTTATTTTAAATCACTATACTTTACTATAAATAATTGTAGAAATTAGAGAGAATAAAATATTAATATAGGCTATATATTTTTAATGTCTACATTTATTTACGGTAAAATACACAAGTATAATTCAATAGAAATTGTATAACGATGTTATTTTCTATAGATAATTTTTATAATGATCTAATCTTTATAGTTAGTTTGTCATTAAAATGAAAAATGATGATTAAATTTCCAATAAAAATAGATATTTGAAATTTTTTATATTTATAGCTTCCTACATTCTCCAGAACATTTTAAACTTTGAAATTCTCAGAATATCTTGAAATATTTTTATTATTTCTATTACATTTATCAGCAATTTATTTTAGTTATTTTTAGCGATTTAAACACATTTTCTATAATTTCAAATCCGCTTATTCTATCACTATAGTCATTGATTTTGTATTACTTATTATAGTTTTATAAAAAGATTTTTTAGAAAAAATTTAGATATGCCAATGTTCAGAATTTCATGGAACTTTACAGAAAGAAATGCATCATTCCTAAACATTTAGAAGCGTGCGCTTCCTACCAATGACATAAGAACGTCACAAAAAGGATTAGGAGCAAATAGACATGGACTTTTCAATTTATTTTCTAATGCTTCAGAAAAGATCCGCTTCGAACTTTGCTGTATAAGACTTTTTTCATTTTATATATCGCATAAAATAGTAAATTTCGAAAGAAAAATTCTATTATAAATTTCTTCAATAAACTTTTTATTATTTTAATTTTAAAAATAAAATTCAATTCAGGAAACCAATAAAATTCAACAAAATTAAATTGATTTATTTTGAATTATATTCTTTTTAAAATTAAATTGTTATATATAAATAATTTTTAATATTAAAGAAAATATATAAGGTATAATTGAATTGAAAGAAAACATTATATAAATAAATAAGAGCAAATCAGTTTAATATTTTAAACATTATAAATAATTCATATACTATTCATAAATTATTAAAAAAATGTAAAAAAAAGTAGCAACTTTAATATTAGATTTAATTCAAATGAAATTATAGAAAAAGTTTGATTAAAGTCAAATAATATTTGATGCATCGCTTTAGTTCTAGGTAATTACGCAGACGAGAATTCTTATATACATAATCGTTCAGGCGTGGAAATGAAGTTGAATAAGGAAGTATTACTTTTGCTGCATGGAATAAATGTTTGTGATCAGATAGTTTCGAAGTTATTATCTCTCATCTAATGGAACTTGTGTCAAATAGCTACAGTATAACTTATAAGTACTGGATTGCATGCAACTCATCTATTTTATCAACGTTCTTAGATCAAAACTTTGACACTTTTAATTTATACATTAGTACAAATTTAACTTAAATTCATGTCTAGTCTACTTTAAAATGTATTTCTATTGAATAAAATTTGATCGTATAAAAAATATTAAAATAGATTAACTTTATAAACTATTTTAACATAAATTGTTTTTAAGCCATTTTTGTAAAGTTAAATTATAATATTGTAATAATAATTTTATTCGCTAAGAGTTTAAACAGTATTTCAACTACAAATATATTTCTTACGATTATTTCTAAAAACTTCTGAATGAAATCGTGATAAATACAAAAAACATAACAAAAATGAGCTCTCAAATCTGCTTTATAATTATGAATCGTCAAAAAAATAGTAAACCATAATCATTTCTATATTTAAACGTACAGCTATCACTATGATTAATCGTAATCACGACAATGATTATTTAAATAATTAAAAATCTGTAATTTAGCAACTTTATTAAATTAACTAAAAAGTAAGTGCATTACCTACCAATCTCTTTCAGAATATTAAAAGTTGTTTATTTGAAAATATTTCAGAAAAATTTTATTCTTTGTAAATTAAACTGCCTTCTACAATTTGCATACTCGAATAAACCACTTTAGAAATATGAAAATATTTAACACTATTAATAAAATGATATTTGAAAATATTTTTACTGTTAACGCGCTATTGATTTAACTCATTACTTAATTCTGCAATACTTTCTTTTCTGTAAAAGTTTTCATTATAAATATGTTGTAAAACGCTACATCAACATAAAATGGAAAAAAAAATCGAATAACACAATTTACGCATTAACTTTTAAACAAAAAAATGCAAACTTTCTTTAACATCCAAAGTAATTTAAATTGTAAAATTCAATTTTACGCAGTTGTTTAATTATTGATGAATTGCTTTTTATTTTATTTCATTTTTTATCAACAGAAAGTGTTCTTAATGATATTTTTATATGCATAGAAAAAGATATTTTTATATGAAATTTTCTCTTTTAATTCAGAAATAATTCCTAAAAGTTTGAAATTTTTTAAAATTAATTAAATATCTTGTGGATAGTTTAATAACACACGAAAATATTTTCGATAAATATCAAAGAATGAATAAAATAAATAAAATATATGTTTTACATATTTTAAAATTTAATTAATCGTTAAATAAATATATGTATTTTAAACATACTTTATCAGTAATGCAAAAAGATCTAGTCTATTTAACTAAGTTAAAATAAAAAATTATACATATCAAGATCGTGACAACACTAAAAATCAAACGTTTTCGATCACTGCACACATATTTTGAAAGCGTGAAGGATTTTTAAGTTTATGAACTGAAGTTCGAATTATTGGAAATGTTACATTTTCCATGTATGCATCCCCAGTAGAAAAGATGAAAATATTTAAACAAAAGTTTAAGGAACATTATTTAAACACTAAGAATACAGATCATGTTCCTACATCTTGGAGGTTCGAATTAATTAATTCTCTGTGGCCTTTATTACATGTCTAAGATTGTACCCATCGTTTATTTATTTACTGTTGTTTAACTTTACAAACATTTTAACTATTTATTCAATTACTTTTGTTTTACTTTACAAACGTTTTAACTACAGTATTTATTTATTTGTAATCATTCACTACAATTATCCAATTATTTTATTTAATTCATAACTTTAAATCCATTTGTTTTTATATGTACAGTACAGTACAGAATATGTTCGGAATATTTTCTATTTAAATATATTTGTTCTTTGATGTAGCTTAAAAATAATTTATTATATAAGTATTGCTACCTATTTAATAACGTTTGTTTTGAAAGAATTTTTTTCTTTTATTTTTTTGTATGGCTCTTAAACTTTGATAATGGCGATTGTTTGATATTAAATTAAGATCTGAAAATCTGCATACTTAATGAATATTTTTTCCTAACAGTTAAACTGTTTATATAAATTAAATTATGTATAAATATCTTGTTAAACATTTTAACTTTGTAACACACTATTTATAATTCTGATAAAGCTAAAAGCATCGGATAAATTGTCAAAAGGAAAAATCTTCTGAAATTTTACAGAAAATTATGAATATTACGTAAACTTATCTGTGATAAGTAATTATCAGTAATAAAGGAAGCCTGATGTAAGAGAAACTAAAATTTGTATCTTCAAAATTTGTACTTAATATAAACATGAGACACGATATAATATACTATATTATAATTTTCCCTATCTAAATTAATTTTATTTCTTTATTTTTTCAATATTCGTTTTTTTAACGATATGCTAAATAATTTAGTTTTTCATAAATTATATGTTGGGTCATCGTATGATATTGTGTTGCTTGGAGGGACTTCAAATGCCCCGTGGGCACGAAAGACCTTTATGTTCAGGAAAGCCATCTACAGAAACACATCTATGGACAAAAGGGAAAAGTATGAGTCCACGACAAAAGGTTTTTTGGAGTCAGTCTTTGTTATGCTGTAAAATGCGAGAGTGATGTGAGCCAGGAAAGTAAAATACGTTGTAAAGCAAATAGGTTATTTCTGAATAAATGCTTGTGTAAAGAAAGCTAGAGAGAGCGGACATTATTCTTTGTAAATATATCAAAGTTAGATCCTGATACATTTGTGCAAAATCTGTGCATTTGTGTGAAGTAATAGTTATATATTAATTAAATATTTCATAATCAAAGTACATTTTTTTAATATAGGAAAACACACATTATTATTATTATTAACTTAAAAGAACGATTAGTCCAAATTTTGTACGTTTCGACGATTCTATGATAAAATATAGATTTTAATTACGAAGAAGTATTCAAGATATAAGATTATGTTGATAATACTTTAACTATAACTCAATTTTCTTTTGAAAAATTATTTATTGAAAGTGTTTTCACACGAGTTTCTTTTAAATTTTATAAGAAATCAGTCTATAGAATTCTGTTGGATTTATTTTCTTGTTCAACATTTAATAAGGCTATGAGCAAAGCAGATCTAACTTGATCATTAAAAAAATTATAAATTATAAAAAATAGCTATAAATTGCATAAAACATTTACTAATACCAAGTATTGCAATTTTGCTGTCTTAAATACAATTATGTCACAGAGTTATATCGAATTAATTATATTAAGTAAGGAGTTATGATCGTTTGTGACTTCAAGTGAGGCCTGATATGTATAAAATCGTATAATACTAAATTTTAGCATTGGTTTTGGTCTTTTTAAATAAATTAACTAACTTTAAAATAACTTGCGAATAAATAATATAAAATTTTTTTAAATTTTACTACGATTTCGCTTTTATGTATAAGAGCATGCCAAAGAGGTTGGGGTTGGACACAGAGCTCAACTTTTCTGATTAACCTAAGACCAATGGTCCCCAAATTGTTGTTTAATTAAACAAATTCGGCTATTTAAGAAAACAGCTGAAACTACATATGATTTATTTATCAACTTTTATTACACAAATTTTCATCTCTGGTATGTCTATTTTGATAGAGTTTCTTAAATCGTCTATTAATTTTTTTCACATAATAGTAACATGATCGCGTTTAGTCTTGAATCTATTATTGAAGATCTTCAATAATAGATTCAAGACTAAACGCGATCATGTTACTATTATGTGAAAAAAATTAATAGACGATTTAAGAAACTCTATCAANTTCCAAAAAAAAAGATGGCGATTTTTATTCTATTAAAAAACAAGGAAAAACAGCAAGTTAGGTGTTACGTGGTTTTATTTTTAATTTTTTAATTTTTTTTTTTCAATTTTACAATTTGATGTTGCTATAAGAAGAGGCGATTTAAAAGATCAAAGAATCCAAACTGTGCAAGGAAAAAAAAAATAGGAGAAGATCCAATAGAGAAGGAACAGCTGACAAAGGCAAATCTTCTTCCCAGATGTCTTTGCGTGCTTGTGAAAGACGACATCTGGTACCGAGAGTTGGCACTAATCGGAATTCCTTCAATTTTTCTTTTCTTAGATACAACCTTTGCGGATGAAGAGAAGACTCATTACTACACAGGAAGTCTATTCTCTACACGGCATTGACTCGATACACGTGACATATGACAGTCGATAGACAGCGACAACTCCCTTTTAATTCACCATTCTGTTCGTTTTAAGAAAATAACCATCTGTCTTTATTATCTTACATCTTTTAAACAATAGTCTTTATCTTATTTTTACATAAAAATTACTTTTGTAAATCGTATTAAACAAAATTTTAATTTTAATCAATTTTATCCCGAAAGAAACTACTATTTAAGATAAAAACGAAGCCCATTTTTAAAAATCATTTATATACGTGGGATATAATAAATTTTTTTGAAATTGTCTTCAAATATGAAGTAAATTTCTTTTTCCCCTCCCTCTCTTCTTCTTCTTCTTCTTCTTCTTTTCAATTATCTTCAGCAAGAAAGATGTAGAGCAATCGAAATTTTCTTCTTCTTTCCCCCTTCGTTTTCTTCTTCTTTTTCCTTGAAACTCATTCAGCTTAATAAACTAACATTTCTTTGAATGTGCTTAATTGTATTCAAGTAAAGCGATCGTTTGCTTGTAAATTCTCCACTCAAACATTTAACTTAAATTAACGATTATTTCTTGCATGAAGTTGAATATAAATCGAATATCCACTTAAAAACTTCTTAAGATTCTTCTTAAATGGTTATATACTTTATTATTTATTCATTCTTGATGAAGACATTCAATTGCATTTTCTGGTTTATATATATATATATATATATATTTTTCTTTTAGAGAAAGGAGGGAAGTTGTTTATTTTGCTTTTATTGAAAATATTTTCAAGACAGAAAAATCATGCCTAGAAGCACTTTTCAGATGGAAACAAACAGATTTCCTACATGCATGTTATTTGTTAAAATAATTAAAATATTAATCACATTACTTTTATCAAAAACTAAGCGTTTCTCCTATAACGAAAAATTTTGAAAAATAATGAAAAAAAAATTAATAATATTCTAGATAAATTTATCTTCCAAATGAATTATTTTTCTTGTTTATATTTAATTCTCCCATTAATCCTGAAAGTTTTGTTGTTGTCAGTTATTGTTTGTATTATATAGAATTTTTATTTTAATCCAATTTTTTTAATGTATATATATGCAATTATACAATGAATATGTTAATAAAAGCAAAAACAAAACTATTAGTATAATTTTAAAAAAAATCTATTTTAAATTTACGTAATTTCAAAATATTTGCACATTGATATGACTTGACTTGATAATTAGCAATTACATTATTACAAATTTTGAATTTTAATCAACATTTGATTATTTTTATTTTTATATTTATAATCATTCAGAAATTCCAAAAACAGTTAAATTGTTAGTAAATTAATAAGAAATATTTTAAAAAAACAAACTCTTCAATAGAAATTCACTTTTTTATGTTTTTTTCTACCCTAAACAAGTATTGAAATAACCTGTTTATATTCATTATTCGGAAGTTTACGTAGAAGACTATTTTCATACATCCAAGTTTGGAGGAAAGGTTAACAATATTCTATGACAAGAAGTCATAGAATATTGTTAACCTTACCTCCAAATGCTTTGTTTTTTATCTATTTCAGAACTTACTTTCAGATACACAAGCTTTCATATACTGCTTTTTATTCTTGAATATATCTTGACTGTTTATCATAAATATGAAGCAGAATATTATTGAATTAGGTTCATCTTATATGCAATTTCTTAACTTTTGCTAATTTAAGTAAAAATAAACACGCAAAAACGAAAAACAAAGTAATAATGAATACAGTATTTCATTATACAGTCGACCCCCCTATAACACGGGTTCCTATAGTTCGGATTCCTATATCACGGTAAAAAAATTGCGACAGTATACGTACAAACATGCTAAAAAAAACTCGTATAACTCGATAAAACGTCATCGCCGACTCGTGTCGCGACAGGATTGGTCGAATCTAAACCAATAGCGGATATTGTACAAACCGTTGAGTTTAAACGAGCAGCGAACCTACTAAAAACCATTTATTATTTAACGTCCATAAAAATTATATTTATATTAATGATGTCTCCAAAGTTCAGCGAATTTTTCGCAAAAATAATAATTTATCAGGAAGCACGCGAGCCCCATTCGATGACAAGCTCCACGACGAAAACAAGCTTAAGCAATGGCGTAGTCGAACGGTGCACACTCGATAAGTAATCTACAATTTTTTGTTTATAGCATAGTTTATATGGATTATTCCCAAAAATTTATACGTATTTTGGAAATGTTGAGTCGAACTAGTCTAGAATCGATTAATTTTATGGAAGAAACCTTTCAAACGGCCGTAGTCCGTAAACTGCATACGTGCCGGGCTGTGATCGGCTGGACTCGTAGAAAATGGATTCATAAAAAACGGAACGTATCTACCGTGTTATAGGGGGATCGACTGTACTGATTCTTAATTGTTTTAACGGTTTTTCCCCTAACAGTATAAAAATTGCATGTAAGTGTATTAATAAAGCATATACAATAAACAAAATTACATATATACATTTTGCTATAATTATATTGTTAACTTTTTCAATATTTTTCTTTATGCAACGTTTAAGTTAAACTGTACTTATTATAGTATAAAGTTGAGTACATAAATATAGATATAAAACAATATAATTGCTAATAAATTATATTTCATAACAGTTATTAAATAACTGACTTAAATTGTTTGAGAAATAAAATAAAACGATTAGAATAACACAAGTACAAATAGTAATGTCATCTTACTTAAATTAAAAATAATTAATTAAACGTGTATATTTTATTTAATTTCTTAATTAAATTCCTTTATTGTTCTAATCTTTTCTAATTAAAATATAAACTGACATAAGCCAAGCTACAAAATTTTCAGTAATATTAGAATTCTAGTGTGTAACATAAGAAAATTGCTGTTAGATTTATCTTAGATTAAGTGTATTTACTTCTTTATTTAACTAAAATATGCGTTTAAATTAGATTATAAATATATTTACTTTATTATCGAGTTTAAAAAATTAATTTTGTATTAAATAATAATTTAATATTTTACTTTAAATCATAATAATTATTCAGTGATTAGGACTTACATGTTTCATGACTTACATATTTATTATATTCTTTTGTACAATGGTAATAAAAAATTCATTTTCATTTCCAAAACTGTACTTAATTTAGTCAAAGAATTCTTAACAATGTTCCATCTTATCATTTAATCATGACAATTCTGGTCGATTTTTTCAATCTCTCGAAAATTTTAAATTTAGAAAATTGAAAAGTATTTTAAATTATATCAAATAATTTTAGAATTTCTATCTTTGATATTTATTAAATTTGAATATAAATAATGATATTATCTTACAAAATATGACCGAAATATATCTCTAGGGTTTGTTTCAGAATATATTGTAAACAATACTGATCGAAAGTATTTCATTATAAATAATTCTAAAAAGAACTAAAATTTTTCCAGCATAGTTCTACTAAAAATAAAATATCTGAGTTATTTTTAGAGTATACAATTGAGATATTGTCTATGTAAGAGAATAATAAGATAGAGAATAAACTGAGGTCCCAACAGTCAGCAATGATGTCAGAAATATGGTATTTTCCTTCAGATTTCCTACCATCCTCCGAGAAGGAGTGGTATCTAGATCGATAAATTGTGAGCCAGCAACCTCTCACGACACTGATTTGTTGGAAGATTCCCATTCTTTCGAACAGATGGAAAGCAACCAAGACCATCAACAACTTCTAAGATATGTCGAAAACGAATTAAGAAACTGATGGAAGTTTTACGACATCTTTTCCTTAAATTGTCTGAAATATCTTAATGCAAACATATGCATGATACCGATCTAATTACATTTATAAATAATAATTAATTTCGCAATGTAATTCTGCATAATCAATTTATATTATGCAATACGAATAAAAATAGTTTAATGCTAATAAAATTCCTTTTTATTTTTTTATAAGAATCTTACGTAATAACAATATAAATCAGTTCTTTTGTAACATGTTTTACTGATCAGAAAGTAGGTAGAGCTGTTACTATGACTACGGAGTTCTTACCTTTCTTGGAAGCATGAAAGCTGTCGTCGTGAGGTACATGCTGGATGTCATACATTAGGGTGGTATTAGGCAAGATGTTACGGTCCCGATTTATACGGTACACTGCGTACTTAAATGCCAATTCTACGGCACTATCTTTTTGATCTTCTGTAAAAATAGCACCTAAAAATAAAAACAGTAGTTTTCAGGAAAAAATAATAATAAAGGAGGATAAATCATTTCATACATTTTCATACAGATAATACACATTTAAGTATTTTAATGATGAAAGTGACGTAATGAGGCATCTTATCTGAACAAAGTAGTTATCTCAAAGTTTCATGTTTACAATATCTTTAATGATCGTAAGTTAAACAAATTGCCTCTTTATGGAAACAATCTGATAAAACGGTTTTCTTATTTTAATGTAATAATGGATAAAAATTCCTTATTCTGTTAAATTTTCTAAATTGGACTTTAATATTTTCTAATTAAGTGAATATTATGAAAATTAATTTCTTAGAGAAGTTATTTGTTTAAGAAAATTGATTATCTAATTTATATATATATATAAATTAGATAATCAATATATATACATATAT
>NW_019384755.1:1260168-1328498 GCF_000671375.1 Centruroides sculpturatus | reverse complement strand
TGTTATTGATTTTGTTATTTATTAGTTTATTTATTTATTTATATTAAACATCTTTGATAATATATATATATATATATATTTAATTCTTATTTTAAAGCATTTATCAATTTTTTTTTCTAGATTTTTAAGGCGAAAATTTAATTTAATAACCTCTACTTTTAAAGTATTTCATCACAAATAAATTTAAGAAATGTATTTCCTGAATTAACCATTTTATAAGAGTAATTATTCTGATTAAAACTTACATAAATTTGAACTTGTACGAATTTATACAGTAATATTTCATTAATGTTAATTAAATGAAAACTTATGTGAAATATTAATTTTTGTTGTATCGCAACGACAGTTTACATCATCCATATATTAATATAAAAATCTATTAAAGGTAACTCCACATTAAGATGACATGCGTTACCATTGACTTGAACAATAGTTACAGAACAAGAATTTATTGTTGATAAATGACTGTCTCATCGTCTTTTCATTTCTATATCTTCAATGAAAAATTAATATACATTTATACCCATCTTATAACTACATCCTTTAGCAACATACTGTACAAAACATACTCGTTTAATTAATATTTAAGATTTTTAATAGTAATTTTTTTCGTAGTAAATTAAATAAAATTTATTAAAATTAAAATACTCATTTATATTTTTCCTAGTAGTTTAATGTTGTCCTATTATGAACAATTTACAGTCCATAATGTGGGCAAACCTTCTGGCATTTGAATGTATAGTTACTTAATTCTCTTTACTAGCAGAGTGCCTTTTAAGGACACTTCAATTATAATTACTTATATGAACCTCTCAACACAAAGTGAAAGAGTACACAATACGTCTTTTATGCTAACGACTTTTCAACAATAGCAGCTCACTTTCTTGTATTTTTATTCTCTAACATTATTTATCGGAAACATTTTAAAGATTTTAATTAAAAAATAAACTTCATTACATTTAATTTACACTATTTTTTTCACTTTTAAAATTAAAATATTTATAAAATATTTATTTCAATTAGCACAACTAATTTATATTAAATGTAAATTTGTAGAAATTTGAACTTAAAAATGAACTTTGGTAAAGTATAAGAAATCAATAGGACTTCTGCTATTTAAGTGTCGAATCATCTCTCGCCTTATTAAACTAGAAAAATCTACTAAGGTTTAACCTCAGTCAGACAGGATGGCTGCTTACTAGACGACAAGCATGATCGATTGGGAGTTATAAGAGCACAGGCTGGCAGATAATCAATGCGCAGACTTAAAAACTGAAGTTCAAATGCTTGTAACTCTTTTATGTATTTTTAAAAATTTAATGCGTTTTAATAGACTTTGCTTAAATAATAAAATATTTAAAATTAAGTTACAATCTATAAAACAAAGTTCGTTATTGAATAAAGTCAATTTTATCATGTGAAATTCATATGTTTCGTTTCAAATTGAATAAAGTTTAATTTTAATGTTTAATTTTATTAGTAAGTTACAAATGAATTAATTTTTAGCTTGGCAAAGGTAACTTTAATTAAAATATTAACTAATTCTATTATATTAACGATGATAATATAAAATTCCAAAAATTATTGTAGCATCAATATATAATTTTACTGAAATTATAGTATAATATTTATTATCAGAGATAATTTTAAAAGAAATTACATGAATTTATAAAGCTTATAAAGGATATCTGCTATAAATCTTAAATATAGAAAAGAGTATTAGAAAGTAGTTAAAGAAATTTACTAATGGCTTAAAGATATTATGGATAAGCCATAGAATGGAAGTTCTAAGCTGTTGTATTTTCTAGAATAGATACCATAACAACTAACCCATGTCAACAGAGCAATAACAGTTCGTTGGAAACAAATCCTAGTTAAGCAATGTTTCAATTAGTCTTTTGGTATTTAGACGAGAGAGATTTTCCAATTCTGATCATTTTCTCTTCTTATAAATGGAATTATATTTATTTCTGAAAATTAAACTTTTAGACAAAATAAAATAAACGGTAAATTATCTTTTTTAATATTTTTACTGAAGAGATTTAATAATAAATGAACAACATTACGTAAAATCATACAAAAATTCTTCGCATTTCTATAATTGAATGGACAAACAAATCTAGAATTTCCACCTATTATATTTCTGAAAATTAAACTTGTAGACAAAATAAAATAAACGGTAAATTATCTTTTTTAATATTTTTACTGAAGAGATTTAATAATAAATGAACAACATTACTTCAAATGTTTACATTTAATAAGGTAATAACATATAATTAAAGTGATTATATGTCGATTTAGATTTTGATTAAATGAAATCTCTAGTCATAAAGTGTATCTTCCTTCTCTTCTCTATAAAAAATGAACATTTTTCAAGGAAAATAAAAATAAAAAAATACTAGAACAAAAACTATTGTTCACCACTTAATCAAAACATCGCGTCGTTAAGTTTCGAGAACTAAGCATTAAGATGATTTATGAAAGCATAAAAGTAGCTGCAACAATACCGTGGTGAAAAACTTCCACCCGTTTGCACACATACAATCATTTTATATTTTAATATAAAGTTGCTTGAAGGATTTCAAGAATGTATTTTTATTAATATGNCCCGTACACTATTTTGTAATCCTTTGATAATAATGTGTTTAAAATCTTCGTTCTTTATTATTATTATTCTTTATTTTGAGATTTGATCTAATTTACTGCGGAATTAAATAAGAAACTTTACGAAACATTAGCAGAGAAAGATCAAAAAAGAAATTAAATTCTCTTGGGAGGAATGCCATGAATGATAGGTTGTCTTATAATGTGATAATGCTTGCCATTCTGTTATTTTATTGATAACAGATACTTATATGTTGTATAAATACATTTCCAACAACATGGGATTTTTAGAATTTTGTTCCTATCAAAGCCGCCTAAGACTTAAAAGCTATGTCAACAACATGATAAAAAGGATCAATTCAGATTTTAGGGAATAGAATTTTTTTATATAGAAATTCCTTAAAAATAAATTCTTTGAAAGAAAATACAAGTTGTTGCATAAAATAGAATCATTCGTAATAAAATGAAATTATTGTTAACATAAATAATAGTAATATTACAGGTGTTTTTAAAATAAAGTATTGTTTATGATTTTTGGATATTTTTCTAAATTATAAGTTTATATCATTACAATTCAATATATAATTTTTCTTTTCTAAGAAAATTCTTCACACAAATTAACTTTTGGTCTCACAGTTCGGCTCATACATTTAATTTTTTATTAATTCATTTTACTATGAATTAATGAAATGTTACTAAAAAATAAAATTTCTCTGTACAAAGTTATAATATTTTTAATAAGATATTCTGTGATATTTTATACTGTCATTTAAATTTTAGCTTAATTCAATAAAAAAATAAATTAAGAAAACTATTTAAAAATTAAATTTCGAACATTTATTAAACTATATATAAGAAATTTATTGAAAATAAAAATTTATATTCATATACAAATCTGATTACAGTTTAATCATAAATATTATGTTGATATTCAAAACTCAAAAGCAAATTACTTTTCAAGACTTTCTTTGAAATGGTTATATGTCTATTCGTGGATTATGACTAAAACTTTAATAGCTTGCAGTTTCCAAAAGACATAAGTTAAAGTTGTAAGATTAACTTTAACCAATTTTACTCGAAGTATTAAATAAAATGAAAGAATAAATCGAAGTATAAAATGACAGAGAGCAATGCAAATAAAAAATAAAGCGATATATAGCCTATATATTTGGAATTTCTTGTTTATTCTCACACTATTTCAAACTATACGTATTTCAAAAAACATAAATAAAATTTTAGTAATTTTCACGAATTATTTACATTTTTCAAAGTATTCAATTTATACATTTTTCATTAAAACATTTTCCAACAGATCATAAATCACAAAATCCTAAAAATATACAGAACGAAAATAGAAAATTTGAGGTAACTTTATAAAAGATTATTTGAAACAGATTTTGTGCTTTAATTACAGAAAACGGCATTATAACGTAACAAAAATAAAACTAATTAAATATTTTTCTGAAACGAGTTATGTAATCTTAAAAAAAATTATGCTTTGTATAGCTGGTATTAGCAGATCATTTGAGTATTTCGACAAGTCATGCATCAATATTCAAATTGAATACATCACTGCTGTCAGGAAAAGATGCAAAATAACATGATTTATGATTTTGTTCGTACATAATTTAACTATACTTTAGTTTTTGTTAATAATTTTTGTAATTTTTAATATTATATGATTTATTACCTATTTAAATTTAATAGAAGTTATTTTTAGGCTTAATATTGAATATTTCCCCACACCTAATTTATAAACCAAAATTACATAAATATTAAGAAAATTATCACTTTTTAAAATATTTCAATTCATATTTTTTATTTTTATTTTATTTTATTTTATTTTCAAACATACTTCAATATTTAAATTTTTTTAAAAACTATAAAAGATATCGAAACAAAATTTTTAATTTTTTAAAATTTCTGTTAAAATTTATCATTTTGTATGTTTTTATCTATAATCTATCAGATTATTATATAAATATACAATAAATGATATTATAAACTATTCTTAAAACATGTATGAATTAATAAATATGCAACTTCATATTGATTTAGAATACAAACCTTAATACAGAACTCTAAACGTAACTTGTAAAATTCGATGGAAGTAAAGAAACTAAATCGAAAAACCTATATAAAGGAGGAACTTTCTCATGAAGTTGTAGTGAAAAATATATTCTATATTTTTCTCAATTCAATTGCTTTTACCCACTGAGAAGAAATACGAAAATATAATAAAGTCTATTTTATTTCTCATTTATATTTTAAAAATATATATATTTAAAAAATCAATTAATATAATTGTTAAATCTTGACTTTATTGTAAATAATAACCGATTAAAAATTTTTATATTTATGGAATTAACATAAATGCTGATAAGAATTTTAAATTATATACATGTACTTGTTAATTTACTTATGCTAAATAATAATAGAAAGTATTATTTTTTAATAGAAACATTGAAAAAAAAATTAAACATAAGTTTAGCTTAAATATATAGGCCTAGATTTTAAATCTTTATATGTAAATAAATGTATGTATATATATATATATATATACAATATTACTGATTATATATTTTATGTCGGATGAAACATATTAATAATAAATATATAGTTTTATAAATAAGTAAAATATTAGAAAAACATTGTTACCCGAATATATAGGCCTATAATTTAAAATAGACATGAGAGTAGATAAATTTATTTTAAACATACGATTACTGACTGACAAATAGTATAAGCAATAAAAATAAATAAAATGCGAACAAAGCTAAGTGATGGAATCAATTATATGGAAAAATTGCTATAAGGATTTAGCTTTTAAAACTATCTGCGTTAATCTTTTCTGAAACTGATTCACAAGATAGAGGCGAATGAGAAATGCCTATCTTAAGAGCTGTTCGTACCGCAGCTTAGAAGTAAGCACGCAATTACTATTGAGTAGAAAGGCCTCCGTGCTCCGGGTAGATTGTAACTTTTACATATCCAAGTGCAGACCATCGAGGAGGAAAGGTGGGGATTTTTCCCCGGGCCTGGAGAAAAATTAGGGACCCGTAGTGGTTCCTACTTTTATAAAACTAATGTTATTTTTACTAACATAAAATAGAAACTTTTCTCGACAGAAAATAAAATCTCGTTTTAAAGATACAGTCTACGTATTTCATTTAATCAGAAAAGAAAGCTAAAAGGGCCCATTTTATTCTGGGTCCCATATAAGCTCTAAACCGCCTTGCCTTTTTCATGCGTATTAGGGAAAGAAAGTTACTAAATTCTAAATATAATTTATTTGAATAAAAATTGAAAAGAAACAAACTATCATTCGTAATAAAAGTGTAAATGAATTCTCGAACTTAATTCTAATATTCATCGTCAATGACAAATCTTAAACTCCAAGTCAAATGACTATTGTATAGGCAGATATAAAAATAAGAATTCAATATAAAATATAAATGAACTATTTTTGCTATTTTTATCAAACTTTAGTATTAATTTTCAGCAAGTCTTATAGAAAGTAGAATCATAAAATAATAAAGCCTATAAATAATTTCAGGAAAATGTCAACGAATCAAAAACTATATTACTTTGAACAATAAATAAAATGATAATTTGATGTATTATACCGTTAGTTTGGTCACATCATTGTATTATTTATTGTCTTATTAGGAGTGAATAATTTTTTATTTTCAACAAAGTACATTAAATATCTTCCTCAATAGTCTTTCAACACGATAATCTATCCTGCTTAAATATATTGTTATGAGACACTTAAAGGCGTTAATCTTCTTTGATTATTGTTACTTTCATCCGCTCGTTGTTAAGTTTAAAAGCATTTTAGTGCAAATATTTTACTTCTATTTTACATTAGAAATAAGTAACAAATTCTGCTGTAACGCGAGTCTTTATTGAAAAGAGCTTTTCATCCATTTCGACAGTTTTACAAATTTCTAATTGGCAAATAGTTTCAGAAGAAAATAGAAATTTACTTCTTCCAAATGTAGATCTATTTTCTTTTGCCAAAGTTTAGTATAAAAAAAAAAAAAAAACTAAATCTTCTGTCAATGAAAATTAATTAAATGCTGTTTCCTCGTAACAAAGTAGTGAAAATTGTCTCGCCAACCTCAACTAACAAGATATCGACGATTTCAATCTTATTCTAAGACAAATAGAATTTTAATAAAATAAAGCAGGAAAGTATTCTATAAATTTCTAATAATCCGGATTCTGTTAAAATTTTAAAAATCAATTCTTGCAATTTTTTCCGTGAAACAATAAACGAATGCTCTTCGTAAAAGTTAAAAATTTTCAATAATTTTAAAGAATCGATAGTCAAGGATATTAAAATATCACGATTAGGATTCATCCTATAAACGAAAGTATAATGTAGAGACTTTATAAATGCAGATATGCTTTTAAAAAATACCGATTCAGTTAGAATATGTTATATTTGAAAATTTTATTATATATTATATCTTTAAAAAATAAAAATTCTGCATTAAATGTCCCCAATTTCAAGAATATAATAAACAATTTCCATATCATTCTATTAAAAAATATGGGATATTTAAAATAAAAGTAATACGTTTCTCTAGATATTTCAACATTTTTATATTTGAAGAGATCCATTTCTTTCAAATAAAAATTTAACTGAAAATATCAAATAGTAAGTTCATATTTGATATTTTTAGAAAAATATATTTATATCATTAAAATTAATAATATTTTATTTAGTAAGTAAATATAAGAAATTTTTCAATTATTGTTAAACAAAAGAAAAAAGATGTACCATTTTAATAATACTCAAGACAGTTATAAATAATGAAATAGTACAGTGAAACTAAAGAATCTAGGAAAACTCAATATAAATTATTTGAATTAAATAATTCAATGCCATGTTTTATTAATATTATATTAATTTTTATTAAATATTAAAATAAAACCATTTTCATGTTAAAAGCGTTTAAAATATTTTACTATTATTAATTTAATAATATGAATTATAATTATATAAAACAATATTCTGAAAGATAAACACAATTTTTGTTTAAAATTTAAACTTTATTTTGTATTATAGTAATCGTTATATATTTAATTATTTATAATTTAGAAGTCTCAATAAAATGTTACATTTCTTTTACTATTGATTTCTGCAAATGTTTTACACTTAATTAAATATGTGATATTTTTTTTTAAACAGAATACAGATATTACATTAGTATATAAAATAATTTAATATTTACTTTAAATTGTATATAATTATGATAATAACGGCATTAAACATTTAATTATATTTACTTTTTTCATCCTATTGTGTTATTATTAAATGAAATAAACATTGTTATTATTTTTACTATTGCTGTTATTCAATTGATTTTTTTCCTAATTCCAGATTTTTCCATCAAATCAAAAACCATGCTTTATGTCAATAAATCACATCAGAAATGCTTTTAAGGTTTTTCCTGATGAGACATAAAATAGCTATATTTCATTTGTTTTCTTTGTTAGTAGGTCCAAATCTCTTCTGTACAGTACATTTATTGAAAGATGTAACGTTGACTCTATTGTTTGTTTTCTAAGAATTAAATATATATATATATATATCAACAAAAGCTTTGTATTTTTTTTTCAAAATTTCGATTATTATAAATGTAGATCTTTAAACAAAAATAACAATATTAATACAAATTTTAATTAAAATACATTTTGTTTTATTATATCTGAAATATTTAAATGATGCTTGTTATAATAACATTTTTATGCATTTTTGATAATCTTTTATCGTTATTTTTATCGAAAAAAATAAGTTTTACTTAGTACAACTGTTCAATCACACCAGAAAAAAGAATATAAATTTTTAAGAAAATTAAGATAAGAATTTCTAAAGTGTCGTCAAGAAACATCACAAATTTTTCTAAACTTTTGACAGTTTCTTCATCAATTTCCAATTTTTTTATATTTGATTTTGTACTTTTTTTACTTCACTTTAATTGTTTTTTGTGCTTCTTTTTCATACTAACACTTTTTGAGTCTTGAAAATAAACGATTTAATTTATTATGATGAACAATGAATTCCTGCACAGAGGAAATTTTAACAACAAATCCAATTTCACACACATATATATATATATAGTTGATGTTCAACAATAACAATACAGAAGTTTTATCGATTTTCATCAATGTTAAGGTAAACATTTATAAAGTTTATATTACAGAATATTTTGGAATAATATTTACATAATACCAAAAAGTATACTGTGTATTTGAAATAAAACACAGTGTTTTAGTAAGAGAACTTTTGCATTACAATCCTATTATTACAGTGAAAAAGTATTTTCAATATTATGAGAAAAATGGATCGAATGAAAATACATTTTATTTCTGTCAAAAACAGATTCAAAACTGTAATCCTTTTAAATTTTCACTGTATGGTTATCTTCTTTACTTTTACAGAGAATTACACGAATGAGAGAAGTAATTATTTTTCAAGCTTCTTTAGATAATAAATACACTAATAATACACTAATCTATCAATATACAGTTTATTAATAATGTATTAACAAAATAATTACCTTCATAATTACTAATGTTAATCTTTTTACATAATAAATTATTGCATCAAAGAAATAGCTTTAATAAATCAATATATAAATTAAATTATCTTTACGAACAAAGATAAAATATTGATTAATAAGTTAAATTAATTTTTAATGACATCTAAATATCAAAAATGGAAACTTAAATTTCATGTATTATAGTGAAAAAAAATAATAAAGTCATAGTTTCATTTTTTTAAAATATAACTAGGAAAAAAAGGTTATTTTTATAATTAAATTTTTCATAAGCTTGTATAAACTCGACTTCTTTGGATGAATAAAGAGCTGCCTGAGGCTAACCTTTATTGATGTACTGTACATTCTTCTGTTCGCCTAATTTACTTCGAGAAGTAATACAAAATCTATAGTTCATAAAGTAAAAAAAATCACTTTAGTAATTAAAGTTTCTATCTTTAAAGGAGTAAAAAAACTAAACAACAAATATTTCACTTCATTTTATTTTTGAACTAGTATTATATACCTAATAAACATTTTTTCTAAGTTACTTTTTTCAAAAGTCATTCCTAAGAGATGACAAACCATTGTAAATTTTGTAAATTGTAAAATTTAAAAATTATTATTCTCATTTTAATAAACTCTTTTTATTTATAAACAACTCTAAAAATACAACAAGTGTTAATTTATAAATTGCTTCTTACATTTACGTAAAATTAAATTCAATTACATTAATGATATAAAGAATATAATTCTCAAAACTTTTATTTTAGTTTAAAACATTCAAATAATATTGAATCAAGAAGTTTGTGTTGTACGAAATCTATAAAATCACATGGTGCATCTTATTTTTAAAAGGGAAATTGTTTACAAACCTTTCAAGACATAAAATATCCACATAAAGAACGAAAGTTTTATGGTCTTCCACTATAGTGGAAACAAATCTTGTCTACAATGGAATTAATTAAACAGAGTGGCATCCGTATCGTAACCAATCTATACTTTATGCTATTGCTTTCTGTTAGTTATATATACGGCTTATAAGTTTATTCTTTTTAAATATTAATTATTAAAATACAATTTATATAGGTTTCGCTTGTAATAATGTATTTTTAAGCTATAAACTGCCGATAGACAAAATGATAGATGACTATCAATTCTAGATGTGTTTTCAATATAGATCTATAAACGTCCACAATCTTTTAGGGAATTTCATTCCTTCAGCAATTCACAGATTCAATACAGAATGGCAAATGGCGACAACTTCGATCAGTGAATAGCATTCTTACAAATGATGAGAAAATAAAAAGAACGATTCAACCTTTTTTACTCGCTAGCACCTATTGTTTTGTTGTTTGTTTGGATTTTTAAAGAAATACTTTTACTATTGATTTTATATTCTTTTATATGTTTGACACTTACTCAAAGAAACTAAAAGCTCAAATTTCGTAGCTATTTTTTCAACTGTCGCGACGAAATTAATCGAATTAATAAAAAAATTTTATATATCTTCGACATTTTATTATTTAATTCTTTAAATATATTTTAAAAATTTATAATTCTGTTTTTGTTTATAATAAAAATCGACATAGTATTTTTTATAATGTAAAATATATAAATTTAAATCTATATGTATTCTTAAAATTTCCTTTCTTAATTAAGAAAAGTTTAAAAAGGATTAGTTTACAGGGATTTTAATCCCTAAAAACTAATCCTTTTTAATTTTATATACAAATTTTTTATACAAATTCTTGATTAGTACTTTTAAAATTCTGATGTTGAAAAGAGATAATAAAAATAAAAAAAATCAAGTTAATATTATCGTCGATTACTCTTCTTTGTTATTTTTTTCAATTTTTAAATTTTTCTTTACTCGGTTTTTTCTGTTGCTGTATATTATCTACAATATATACCACACAAACAGTTTTCTTATCCTTAGTGGAGTTTACTGATTTTAAGCTCCATTTACCACCATTTCTTTCAGCACTTAATATAACATAAAATACGTCAAGGAAATTGCTTGGATTTAGGAAAAAAATTCATAGAAAATCTTTATGGATACAGGAATAAATGTTGAGTAAATACCTATTGTTTGACCGACTGTTGAATTTAATTCTATATATACAAACGTTTATTTTCCAGATGCGTTCGAAAATATTATTTTAAATTGCTTTATATTTATTTTGTAAAAAAAAATTATTAATTAATTACATAAATATTATTTAAATAAAACTTCATAATTTCTTTGTAACAACTTAGAAATAATTATTTATTTCTAGGAAAAAAATTAATTGTCATTTTCTTCGGGTTAAAACGTATAAAAAGTTTCTACCCTAAAAAACAGAGAAGATGTAATTTCGCCTCAGATAATATGTAATTATCTAAAGAAAAAATAAAAAGTTCTAG
The DNA here is from genome assembly GCF_000671375.1 of Centruroides sculpturatus. Taxonomy (NCBI): domain Eukaryota; kingdom Metazoa; phylum Arthropoda; class Arachnida; order Scorpiones; family Buthidae; genus Centruroides; species Centruroides sculpturatus. Next base: position 1,316,937 of record NW_019384755.1, on the reverse strand, counting down.
TTAAATTATGTTCGTTCATTAACTAGATATTGATTATATTAAGAATACTTATTACACACACACACACACATATATATATATGACTGATTTTGCGATACTTGAAGCTAGACTTAATTTTTACCTTTCATTAATTATTAAAGTATGAAAACAAAAAAAAATTATCAATACAAAGAAGTATTATTATCTATGATTACTTAGATATTTTTTAAAAATATAACATGAAAAATGATCGACATTCTTTGCATACTTTCGAATTTTTATACTCTTCAAAACATCAAAACTTTTTAAATTCGATTTCGTATCACAAAGAAAAAAATGTTCTATCAAGTGTATTAAGAAAACAGTTCAAGTATGTAATTAATGAAATTGGATAGAAGTTTTATAATCTTATTTGAATAATTTTAGCATATAATTTGGAGAAAGAATTGCATTATATTCCTTTAATCTAAACGCTTTAAAACTTTCAGTAGACTTAAAAAATCTGAAGAAGTCGTCTCCAGGGAATCATTTAACTCCATTTTCAATAATAAAAAATTTCTGAAATAATAAAAATAAATGGCAGAATTCTAATCTTATTTATAGTTTCAAATAAATGTCTATTACTAATTTTCGGTACAATAGGCAAAATTAAAAAATATGTCACATTGTCGACAAAATAACTAATTTAATTATGATATAGTTTTAAAAAAATTGACACAATTACAGAATAAAATAAAAATTAAAAAGTACTAGATATAGTAGAAAGATAAATTTATTCAACTGGATACTTTAGCAAGTCTTTACAATTGATAATTAAATAGTTAACAATAGAAGCATCATTAATATGCGAGACATAAATGTTTGTAAGTACAGATAATTCAATAAACTTTTACGTTAAGAAATAATATTTTTAAATACGTGATGAAGAATAAATTTATTAACTATTTTTCTTCTTTAAAATTTATTCATGTCGAAAATTTATAAGAAAAAGAAATCATACTACAGATGTTTTTCTTCTTATTTGCTGTGTCTCGTTCTTTACATCGCCTTAACATTGAAAAGTAGACACATAATCGTAAAGACATCATTAGGAAAAATAAGCACTAAACAACAATTGTAGAACAGATATCTTATTCATTCGACTCACGCCCTACGAATTGCTTTTATTTCTTTTTTTGGAGAACGCAAAAAAGGAGGAATTGCAGTCTGACATCCATATGTTATAACAATGGGAATGCACGGCTTCTAAAGAGGCGTACCTTTCACGTTCGCAACAATAGCAGATTCGTTGTTTATGTGAATGGACAGACAAGGGTCATAGTTTCAAGAGGATTATCACTAATAGCTGTTCGTGTAAGCTATTTGTCTCAGCAATAATCAACACTGAAACTCTAGATACTTGTTGTCTATAAAAATATTTAAATAAAATAACTAAATATTTAATCTCAGATGTGAATTTTTATTAATTTTTATTAAAATATTTCCATTTAATATAAAGCAATTATGACAGTTTCAATGAAGAATACTAGTAAACCGCACTTAAATATTTTAACAATAATTTTTAACATAATTTACGAAATTTCGAATTTTTATTTCTCTATTTTCTATAATATTTACCACATTTAATTGCGCTAAAAAGCGCAAGGAAACTTCAGAAAAAAATTAATTAATCAGAAATATATTTCAATAGCTTTTTTTTAATCTATTTTAAAATAAAAATAGCCCAATAAAATAATTACATCATTGTCCTTAAAAATATTTTTAATATTTTCTAAATTTTCTCAATATATCCTGAATTAAGATGTCATTTTTTAAATGAAAACATGTTATTCTGTATGCCATAATTAAAATTAATAAATTATTACTGTTTTTAGTTAAAAATGTATAAAAATGGAAGAAAATGTGTAACATTAATTACTTAGAAATTATAAATATTGTATAAAAAATAAAATAAAATTAATTTAAATATTTTTTAAATATATAATTTATTAATTAACTATCGATATAATTAAAATAAAGTCAATATAGATACATTTAATTATTTCGCAGATATGATTATAAATAATTTAATAGATATCTTCCGTATCAATTAATGTCTCTTTTAACATTTGTTGAATAAACGGATAATTATGAAGTCTTGTTCTGGCAGAGAGTTTGAAATTGTTTTCGTATTTGTATTAATTGAGAAAATCTCAAACAATTTTGAGATTTACTCACCAAATTATGTGATTTTTTCAATACAAAGATTACACAAACAATTTCTTTTCTATTATCCTTTATCCTGGCACTTAAAATTGTATCAGATTAAAAAGTACTTTAAAATGCTGAAATAAAAACTAATTTTGAATTATTTTGTATACAGTCTGATATTAAAAGATAATCAATTTCTAATTTAACTGAAATGGTTAAACATTAAATTAAAAAGAAACATTTTTAAGTTGAAAAATAAACTTTATTTAAAAAGTATTAGTAGATTAAAAACCGATTTCGAGAATTACAAAAGGTTTACAGTAATGAAATGGCTTAGATTCTTTTTGCTTTTGCTTTGAAAGTTGTCGCAACTCGAGTTTTCAGTTTCAAATTACAAGCTTAGAATCAACTATTTTTTTTTTGTTGCACAGTTGATCCTAATTGCTCCTCAAGATCCCATTTCCTAGCCAGTTTTCTTATCTATATAGTTAAGAATTGAGACATAACAATGTATCATTTTACTTATATATATATATTTATATATAAACATGGCAACTGTGCTGATAAATTAGTTGAACTTTGTAATAGAGAAATTTCGTTATATTTTAAATGTTTATTGTTAAAATAACAATTCTTTTACAATTAATTACATTAGGTTAAGTCATAATTAAACTATTTTCTTAATTTATTGAAAAAATGATTAAAATCTTTATAATCTATTTTATGCTTAAAGTTTACTTTTCATATCCTTACAACACTTTTTAAAGTATAATTACAATTTATTTATTCTTTCTGAATAATAAAAATTGATTAATTACTTAATACTGTATTGTTCTCATTAAGATCATTATAGATTTAAGAAGACAAAAATAAAATATTATATTATTTTGTATCGAATTATATTCTATATTTTTAAAAGAAATAACAAAAGTAATTTAGAATTAATAAAAAATAATTTTTATAATATTTTGATTGTACGAAAAATTAACATCACTTTTTAAACAAAAATAACAGTCTCAACATACAATATTTATTTAACATAGAGTTTAAGCCATTGTATGAAATGAAACGAGAAAAGAAAATAATCTTAAATGAAAAAAGTAATAAAAACATTAGAGATAATTATAAATAAAAGAAATAATTTAAAAATTTTTTTATTTTTAACGATCTGTGAATGATAACATTTAAAATTGCCTTTGGTGTTTTCATGCATTATAGTATAATAAGAATTTTTAAATTTTTTATTGTCATTATTGAGTTGTTTAAATTTAATAAATTAAAAACTTTTAGACCCTACGGGATTGATTTTACTCCGATTCTATGGCTTCATTATGAGCATTAATTTGGTTTTGTTTAAAACTTTTTTAAACTCTAAGAAATATTTTTACAAGAAAGAATTCTATTCGATTATGATAAAATTAAAAAGCAGTAATAAATTTACAAGATTTAAAATTATAAATTAGTTTCTAATAAAAAATTGTTCGACCTAACATAAATCAAAAATTTATATAAACTTTAAAATTTTGTTTAATAATAACACTTTTAATAGTTTAAACATATCTATTTTCTAAATTTATTTAATGTCATTTCTTTAAAAGACGAAAAATCAAATATAAAATCTATTACCGTAATTTTAATAAGTTATGTAAATGTTTCAGACTTCTTAAACTAATAAAAACATTAATTTAACTTTATATTAAATGCATTAATAATTCAATTCACATTATAAATAAACGCATTAAATAAATTTCACAGTAAATTTCTCAACATTTAAATGATGACCCAAAAATTTTTATATAAAATATAGTGGAATAAAAATTTTTCAATGTGATTGGAGAGATATTAGCTATGATTTAACCAATCCGTCAACCGTTTTCTCCATCTGTCAGGACACGATAACACTCATACAAGAGGCACGACTGATCTGGAATTTTTTATCAAATTCACGGTTTATATTAGTCTGATGACTTATTCAGGTTTTTCTTATTGCATCGAAAATGTATCTTGAAATATCTCTGATGGTGCATATTTATTTTTAAATAAAAACAGTTTCCAAACAAAGATTTTAAAGTAAAAATTATGGATTTAAAAACATTGAGTTTATCGAAAGTACTGTATAGTACGCTGCTAGAAAAAATTTCAAATCATCCCTGAATTTTCTAAACCAAGCATGTTTCGAAGTTTATTATAGAAAAAGCAAATGAAAATATAAAATAAATATTTGTTACTCTATAGAAAAGAATCGACTTAAAAGCATAGGATACATCTTCGGCTAGCCAAAATAAAAATAGCATTAACACTTGCACGGAGAAAAGCGTGATTAATGAGGTTAGGTATATATTGGACATTAGGAAACTGGACAGGTGTTATATTCAGTGACGAATTGCGAGTGTACATAGGAACAGGCATGACATCGGCTATTTTTATTTGGCGATTACCTGGATAAAAATTCCTTCGAGCATGCCTGAACACAAAATAGAATTTTTGTGATATTGAGCTGCATGAATGCCAGAAGATTTGGACCAATGTGCACTGTTAAAACAACCGTGAATTCTAAGAGTTACATAGAAATTTTGGAACACTTTACTTCCAAGGATTATTGATTAGTTTGGAAATTACTAATTTTGTTCTCAAGATGGTAATTCAACTTGTCACTGCAACAAAGCTGTAAAACAATTTCACGCTTAGAATGACATTAAATTCCTTGCAAAGTGAGCAAACAGTCCCAATCTGAATCCAATTCAGAATATTTGACTGAAACTAAAACAGTTTATAACAAATAAGAAACCAACTAACAAAGAAGAATTGTGTCGTGTCATTCGTGCTAACTGGACAAAAATATATCACGACTTTTGCAGACCTGACGGACCCAATGCCTCAACGAATCAAGGTTGGGATTCAACCTAGAAGTGGGGCAACGAAATATTAAATACGTTGTACGAAATTTTTACCTTTAAACTACATAATCAGAAACTTTTTCCATTTTCAGTTTTTGTTTAATAATTCTTTCCTAATTGTAAAATGCAGATTTGTATTACCAAAATTTGATGTTTCTGTAGTCGAAATAGCCCTAGTTTGTTTTCGTAAACTATTTCACTGTATAATGATTTGCTTTTTTAAAATTAAACGTGAAAACATATAGGTGTCCTCCATAAAATCGACCTCATTCACTGGAAAGGATAAAATGAATTTAGGCAAAGGACACTCATCAGAAACTTTAATTTAGCATTATTTAAACTTAAAAAAATTTACAGAATACGCCAAAAGTGCGTCTTGTGAGTATGTGCATCTATGCACCTTTCTGTAAACGTAATCATATATCTAAAACTTATGAAAAATATTGTTAACTTCAATGCTTGTGTGAATGCTATAAAATCAATTCAACTCATACACAAACCCTTAGCAAAAGTTTCAGATCACTCCTGCAATGCATTATCAGACTGATATCAATTGCCTTTAATAATTGAGGGGTAATTGGAAATTTTTTGCCAGAGGATTATAGGCTATACGAATTGATTTTATATAGTATTGATAATACAATAAAAGCACCAAATCTTATCTGTAATCCAGTTAAAATGAACAAATTTACTATGAGAACAAACGTTTTCAACTGTTTTTAACAGACATCTTCAGGTTCTGGAATGTTACATAGAATAAAATTTAAAAAACAAAATTTAAATAAAATAGAACACGTTAAACACATGCTGCCGGTCGCATGCGTGAAAGAATGAGAAAGAAAATAAAATAAAATTTATTATGATTTAATTTTATTTTTCTGAGTCATATTTTTAAGTAAAATCTCTCCTATCAACCACCTTTATCGTCGACCATTTAAAATAAAGCTGCAAAAATTGCATGTAGAAAATAAACATTTTATTAATTGTTTCGATATACTATTTATGAAAAAAATCAAAATAATAAAAATTAGATTTAAAGTTTTTTACAATATTGATACAAAATATTATCAATAAATATAATTCTGAACAATCTAAAATAGTAGAATAAAGATAAATTTCTTATAGATATAAATTCATCTCTAAGAAAGATATTAAATATAAAATTCGTGGCCTAAAATAAAAAGTGTAAGTACAGAAATGATGTTTAGATGATAAAATTTGGTTTAAACAAAGAAATCTGACTAATATATCAGACTTATGGATTTATAAGAATAAGATTAAATCAGGACAATTTTACTGTCTATATATTTTACAATCTGGTGATAAAAACTTATTAAATTAGAGATGAAATTCATGATCTCACATAAAACAGAGAGAAACAATTTTTTTATATTTTGTTTTTAATCTTGCTTAAATAGTATTAGCCTATTTGAATCTTATTACATAATTACGAATATAGTAAAGCAATTCTCTCCAATAAAACAGTGTTTGCAATATTATAAATTCGTCAGTCAGCAAAGTAGTTATACTAAAATTTTACAACATTATTTAACAGAATTATTCAATAATTCATGTTTTAATGTTTTTAACGTATTAAATAAATTAATTTTAAAATATAATATGGTTCTGGTCTAGCTTGGAATATATTTTCAAGGCTATGATGACATATTTATTTCTAGACTTATCTTTAGACAGATCAGCCTTAGAACATCAATTTATTTTTCAAGAAAGAATGCGTTTCGAATCTACAGCTGATGACGGACTGTATGACCTCTTCATTCCTAGACTTATTACACCGTCTAAAGACGGTGTAATAAGTCTAGGAGGCCATCATAGTGCTCACACGTATATAAATTGATTTTGTTCTACTTCGGCTCCTTTGTTTAAAAAAAGAAAAGAAAACGATTTTATTCATTTTTTGATCAAAGGAAATTTTATTAATATCAACTAGATTGTAAATTTAGTAATTTAGAAAAATATTTAATGAATGAGTCTGATGATTAAGTTACATATAAAATATGAACAACAGAATACTTTTTAACAATAATAACAAAATATATTTGTTTTATTAAAGTTAAATATCTAAATTGTTCTTAAAAATAAAGTATATGCGTTAATTTTTTTTACTGAATATAGGCCTATGGACGAATATAATAGATCATAACTCGTAATAATATGGTAAAATATATTTCTTAATTTGAGTATTTTGCCTTATTAACAATTTGTACTATCTGCATAATATAATAATTATTCTAGACATTATCTTCAAAATCATATACCAGTAAATAATAATTATCACGCATTTTTTTTACATTTTCAGTATTATGAAGTTAAATATTAATTTATTTGTTAACTAATGCTCTATTATTTTTAATGGTCTGTGTGTATAGCAAATTCTGTCTGAATCTGAAAGGGAATCTCAGAAAACTTTCAAATATTTACAAATTTTCTTAACATTAATAATCTGTGATTTTTTCTGTTTATATCTCTTAATTAATTAAAGAAACTATAAAAGTTGGAAGTTTTCATTAATTTTATATAAAAGATAACGCTAAAAGAAATGATAATTCGGTTTTTCATATAAATGTCTCGCTTAAAGTAGTAAATCAAATATATAAATTTTATTTTATATATTTTATATTTATATTATATAATAATTAATAATATAAAAATATTTAAATAAAATTTCATAATAGATTGCGCTACACAATTTTCCTCGTATGAAAAAAAAAATATGTATATATATATTTTAAAAACGCAAATGATAATAACGAGTAAAATCTTCATTAAGTCCGACCCCACTCGAGATATGACACATATATCCGCTCTATCTTCCCACCTCCTGAACCTTTAACCACAATAATTTGACAGCACCGATCTCCCTAATACGCAAACCTCCCTGCAAAATTTCAGAAATTTTCAACAAATGAAATAAAAGTTATAAAGCTTCAGAGTGGGTGAACAAAATCGTGCTCCATACACAAACATCCATACACACAGGAAAAATCCCCACATTTTTGCACGAGGATTTAACAAGAGTTTTTGACCGATCGCCATACTTTTCCTCTGTAATATACAATTTGCGAGAAAATAAAATTGTGAAGTTATTTTTCAAAAATGACATTTACCCCTTTTCTTATTAATTCATTATAAAACTGAATGTTTTGATGAGTCTATCAGTTTTAAGAGACAAATATTAAACAAAAGTTAATCATAATACTGTATAATTGATAATCTTTTGAATCATTCAAGACTTAAATTTAAATTGCTTTTATATAAATATATTTTAATCAAAAACTTTGACTAACTTTGTTTCAAAATTTAATTTATTTTGTTAGTGTTTAATCTCTTGGGTTATACTGTATTGTCGTTTCAAAATTTCCTTACAGTAATTTAATGAAGTTAAAATTGTCAAGTGATACAAATATTTAATTCCCTTTAATATTAATAAGTCATTCAATTGTTTTAGTAAAAAAATAATTAAGAAAAAGAAATTAATTTATTTGCCAGTGACAGATAATTCGGCCATACTTTAAGGAAAACTTTTAATTTGTCAAAATTCCAGAATATGCTAAAAATAAGATTCAGTTATAAGTTTAATTATAAAAAATGAATTAAAAAATATTAATAATTATATATCTATCAAATTGTGTATGTCAGTGACAAAAATTGAATAAAAATAATCATTTATTATTGCATTTTACATCAGAAAATTAAACTTGATGGAATGACGAGATTATTGTAGTAATACAGAAAAAGTCGTTATATTATTATCGCCGAGGAGGGGAGAAACTTTATGACATGTGAAATGTCGCTAGAATTGAATGACTTAAATTAAATGGAACAAAATCCGAATACTAATTACTTTTTATTATTAAATCTTATGATTTCGTTGACATAATTTCAAGTAATTACATAATTCAGTTTGAGTTCTAATTAGATTATGTTTATAAATTTGAAGAACTATCGTTTAGAATTTATTGCAACACATGAAGTTTAATACTTTCCGAAAAATATTGATTGCACTTTTAGCTTGGTTATTGCAACTGTTAACATACAAGTATATTGCTTTACAAATTTTACAAATAATTTGGTCACTATATATTGAATTTAATGAAGCGAATGTAATGAACAACACATTACGTGGAAATTGTCAAAAATAGTGAATGTAATTAAAGTTTATCTGATAAATATAATTATATTTATATATCGAGATTCATTTAAGTTATGATAATAACTTATAAAGCATTACTTTAACAACACAAATTAGGCCATCATAGTGCTCACACGTATATAAATTGATTTTGTTCTACTTCGGCTCCTTTGTTTAAAAAAAGAAAAGAAAACGATTTTATTCATTTTTTGATNTCTTCTAATTTTAAAACCGTTTTAATAATATTATATCAATAATAAAAACCGCGAAGTCATTAATTACTTATATCTAGACATTTTATTTTCTATTCTACTTCATAATATTTTAGAGATGTAGAAAACTGTTTTAGCATATTTTAAATAAAGAATTAAATTTATTTTATCTTTTAATTTAAAATAATTATTACAGTAGATTAAAATGCTAATCTTCTTTAAATTAAAAACCTATGGCTTATACCGAAACTAAGCAAATAAGCGATAAACGAATTTATTAATAAGATCTAAATTAGCTTTTATGGAATAATAAAAACATTAAAATTTTATAACATTTCTTCTTACAGATTATAAAAGATATTCGAAAATGTCACCATATAATTATATAAATTATGAGCGATTGTGGAGAAATAATTAAAAAATAAATGCAGCAAATTGCAGAACTTCCATCAAAAGAATGTAGACATATCACCTCATAAAAAGTGATGTATTTCACCCATCAGATGCAAGCAGTTATTTACTAAAAGTTAGCTAAAACAACAAGATGACATATAGACTATCGTCTATAGAGGCAATGGAAGATGACATAAGTCATCTGTGGTAGTCAGAGATTAAAATTTTGAATGGGAGCAGATAGTTGAGATAAATTATTGATTAATTTTACTGTTTAAATAAACGAACTCCATGTTTACGTGCAGACTTAATTTTCTATTATGGTCTTTATTAATAACATTTGTTCTTCGAATGTGATTAAGAAATACAATTTGAAAAACAAAATTTCATTATAAATTTTCGAATCAAAAGTAATGCGAATTTTGACATGAAAATTAAACTCGTCCGAGTATTTTTAGTAAAAATTTTATTAATTCATTCATTAGTAAAATTTAAAATTCTTTCCTGAAAATAGATGCCACGTCAGAATTTAGGACAATGCCGAATTTATTTTTCATTCTAGATTTTATTAAATGGAGTTTGTGTATTTGACAAGCGAAAAGAATGAACCAAAAGCTGTTGTAATACAAAGTTGCGAGAAGAAGTTTTCTAACACAATTGTTATTTTTTTAAAAGTTCACTATTCTTGGTTAAGTTCGACAAAATGCTTTCTAGATCATCCGTTTCAATCGATTGATTCTCTTCCAATCAGAAGAGGGGTAAGATTAAGTGGTTCGAACTTTAATCTTTGACATCTTTTTCCCGTATCACTTTTAATTAGCAGAAACTTCTATCTTGAAGATGGGTTAAAGATCTTTTCAGAATAAAAAGAATTAATACTATAAATTTTCGTCGTCGCATAAAGTAGATATCTATATATTATCATTAATTAATTCATTTAAGAAATAAAATATTTTGGCGATTGTAATGATATAAAGAATATTATCGACATTATATTTGTTATATCTATAAAAATATATTTGGAAATAAAAATTTTTGGCTGATGAGTGCTGAAAATCCTTTTTAAAAATAATATTTTTTTAAAATTTCTTTGTTGATCCTTATCTAAAATCCTTCTTTTCAAAATAATTTTTACTTTTACTTTAGTCTATTTTTATAAAAAGATAACATTTCAGTGAACAAAATCATTACTTTTATCCCAAACTAAACGTTATCAATAAAATAATTTAGTTTTCTTCGAATTTTTATTAAAATTCATATATTAATGATTCATAAAATTATATTACAACTAATAATTTTTACAAATTAAATGTAAAAATTATTTCGTTTCAAAAAGAATTATAATTCAATTTAATCAAAAAATTTATATTTTTAAATGTTACAATAAAAAATAAAACAATATTATATTTGTTTAAATAACTTAGTTGAACATAATACACTATCTTAATTGTGCAATTAACTTTTAAAATAAAATTTTTACCTCAAAATAGTGGAAAAAACAATGAAATAGAAAGAAAATCTGTTTAATAGATGAAATACCATTAATAGATATACTTCAACATATTCAATGTATAAATAAATAATCTTACTAATAGTAATAGATAAAATATTAAATTTTGGCTGTATATATATATTATAGATATGTATGAATTTTCATATGGGAAAACATTGCTGCTTTTACTATTTTAATTCTGTACATTTGTATAATAGATTAAGAGAAAATTTTTGTCTTGTGATAATCATCAAAAACCAGTCATTTTCGACCATTTTCGAACAACAATTCAGACCAAATTTTTATTTAAAATAATCTACGAAAAATTACTGTATCAAAATTTCAACATTTTAAAAATAATTTCCAATTTTAAGACAAAATTTTCTTCATATTTCAATTTCAAAAATTTGAGACCAACTTGAGACCAAAAAGATTAAAAATTAGAATTCCAAGTCATATTGCTTTACAAGATTTTTTTAACTTAATTTTCAATTCTTATGCATTTTTATTTTTAATTACAGTAATTTATTTTCTTTATTGTTTTGTCGGGTTATTTTCCATTCTCACCAGAAGATAAAAAGTTTTTTCATCAGTTTGTTTCTATAAAGAAATGTTTTCCACGAAAATATAAAAACCAATATCCATTAAATCCTAAAGATTCATTTATGGTAAAAAAACTAAACCTAGAAAATTAAAATATGATTTCAAAGGAAATGAAAAAGATAGATATATTGGTATTATTTACATTAAACTGTGAATTATTTTGTCAATTATTCCATTGGTTATCCTACACAAATTTGTAATCTTAAAAAAGGTAATGAAAAATGGTCTGGACTAAATAACATATGTTTGAATTCTTTGTCATGTGAATTTGGACAAAGAAAAATATATGACATCGTCACAATGCCGGGCTGCAATTTTTAGTCATGTTTTAAATAATTTTTTAATTTAAAATACAGTGTGTTCTCCGCCTCAAATCAATAATGACTTTCCCCTGTAAATCATACTTTTCCTTTAACAATAGAGTCGCACTGGTCATCTATCTAACACCTTTCAGGAGAAAATATTTGAATTAAAATAACGTAACTTCCGGTGTGCATCGAAAGTTTCTATATAGTTGATCGTGACCGCCTGCCGTTAAGGTTTCCATATAAGGTCTCGGATTTCATCTATCTAACTCCGTTCTGCAGTCTACAGATTAAGGAGAGAGAGGGAGAGAGAGAGAGAGAGAGAGAGACATCAGACAGACAGTGGGAATTTATAGGTCTACAATTTTTTCAAACTGTAGCCTAGCCTAACAAACAGAATATTCGATAATAGTAGGGAATTAAATATAATATGACTGTGTAGAAATGAATTACAAAATGAAAGGTCAACGTATCGAAAATAATTTTAATACAAAAGTAGCTGTATTAATATGGCTGCTTTTACCACAAGTCATACAAGAAGTAGTTTATAGAAAGTGCTTGATAAATTAGATAACAAAGTAATATATTCAGATAAGGACAGTAATGTTTATGTTGAAGATAGGACCAATAAAAGTAAAACAAGAAAAATTTTGTTAGGTGTATGGACAGATGAATTAGAATATAAATATATGATTTTATGCATATCTGAAGCTAATAAAGATTATGAAATTACATTGCTAATAATAAAGATGTAAAAGGAAAAGTAAAAGAATTTAAAATAAATTACAAAAGTGAAAGTACTCTAAACTTCAAAAATAGAATGAAAGTAGAAACTGAAAAAAAAACAGAATATTTAAAAGTATAAGATAATTAATTTAAAATTCAAAAAGATAGTCTATAATAGCTACAAAAAATAAATAAATAAAAAATATGTCTTTGGGTTCGATAAATAAAAAATTTTAGATGATTATAATACTGTTCCTTTTAGATATAGAAAAATTCTACTTTATAAAAATTACACAAAATAATTTATCCAAAAAATAATACTATAGTAATGGACGAATTCAATAGTATCGGATAATCCCAAAAACTTATAAATTCAAAGATATAGAATTTGGAGAATATTAGCCTATACATAGCATTGAAAAGCTTCGTACTAAATATGGAAATACCGTCATTGCAATTTTAGAAATTGATGATGAAGAAAGAGCTTTCCGAAAAGATATAGAAAATTAAGTAATAAAGCAATAAAGAGAATAAATAACATTGATTTTAAACTAAAATAATTTATTAATTTTATTTGAAGAAAAATCGCAGGAATTATAAATTTAAAAAATTTATAACATTTTTTTTTCTTTTTATTATTATTATTCTTAAAATTTTAATATTTAAATTATATTTGTTAAACTCAAGTAAATTTGTAAAGTGACAACAAAATAAAAATAGAACGCTTTGTATAGTCATATCTATCTGATAGTAAATAAAAGAAAGAATTATTTTCTCTTTAATTTAAATTTATTATATACAAAAAATAAATAGTGAATAGCATATTTTTAAATTAAATGATTCATTTACGTTTATTTTCAAATATAACAAGAATTATTTTCATTTCATAACTAGAGATAACGTTTTATCAAGAAACATGTGGCAACAAAATTAATTATTTATATTGATATTATGACTTTCATACTACACAGTTTAGCATGAATCTACTAATCATGTCTTCTCAAAGTTTATGAAATTAATAATTTAAAAATGTTCTGTTTAAATATAAAATAAATCTTTAATTATAGTAATATTTCGAATTGGATTAAAATATATTTAATATCAATCAAAAGTTATATTTTATTTGAATTTTCTTTAATAATGAAAGCTTAATAAAAGCTGTTATTGATAACATTTTTAAACATTGTAAATTTTAAAAAAGAAAAATGACAAAAGATAAATGATCATTAAGTAAAAATTTAAAAATTTCGATGTTAAATATAAATTAATTAAACGAGAAAATTATTTAAAATTGTTTAAAATAATTAATGCAAGATACCAGAAAATTGAAGAGAATTGAGGCCAGACTAAGCGAGGGAATGGAAAATAATGCTCTGATCTCTATTACCCATCATAAATTATGAGATCAATTCGAACCCGAACTTCATGATAGTAGGATACATCTTACTGTCTAGTCATCTGGTCGATTATGCGTAATGAATTAAGATTATTATAAGTAAGATAAAAATCGAATGAATTATTACAAGTTCTCAGAACAGATTTACAGAGTAATCGAACAGCATACAAGCTAGGAGGCTAAACACTGCCTGTAACGCCGAAGGATTCGAGTTTGAATATTCCAAATTGAATTTCCAAATCTTTCAAAAATGGGTTTGTGATATGTCGGGTTTTTTGTAGACCAACCTGTGAGACTCCCATCTGTAGGCCAAGATGATATAAAAAATTTTAGTGCATAAAAAAGTGAGTAAAAAAAACAAAAATATGAAGAGTTCTCTTATAAAAAACCGGAAATTGAAAGAAAAATTTTTCAAAATAGCAACTCAAAGAAAGTCTTCTCTCGCTAATCCGAACTTCGCTGAATTCGAATTAGTTTCGTTCTTTTAACTTCTAAATACACAATCAAAAAGAAATCGTAAATTGTTTTAAAAATACAAATAATTTGTTAAATTAATAAGTATCCCACATTTTAACATAAATATAAGCAGTAAACAGCTTAAATTTTTTTTCAAAATATACTATCTGTAGCCTTTTATCTTTTTCCTATTACACTGTTAATCCGAACAACCCACTATAATAATTACTTTAAATTAGCGAAAATGACCTCTATTCAGAATACTTTGGTATGACTGAAATATATTAAATTTTAGTTCGTTTATGTGAAATGTGAATATCCAACTTAATATGTTAATCATCGACCTGATTTTTTTTTGTTTTAAACTACTAATCATCATTCAATATTGTTTGAGAGATGAGAAACAATACTCAGATTCAAACTTTTAACAATAACTTGAGAATTCGAAACGAATTTAAATTAATATCCTACATGAGATAAGAAAATATATTATGAAAATTTAAAAATTTTTTAATAATATGTCTTTGAAAGTACAAATTATTTCTGCACATTTTTAAGTATAAAATATGAAGAACATTTGATATGATCTACGGTTATAGATAAATCCATAAACGTGTTTATCATATCTCTAAGTATAATCGTAAAATAAATCGAGTTTGAATGTTGTGAATTATAACTTACATACTGAAATTTCTTTAAATATCGATTTATATTTTGGATATTATAATATTGCGAATCAATATTTTAAGAAATAAATTTTTTTATTTTATTATTAATCATAAACTTTGCAATTTTTATAACATAATGATGAGAGTTAATAAATCTTAATACATTAAAGTTATTTTATTCTCCTCTACTAATATTTCTAATCAGAAATCTTAGTTAAAAAACTTTATAAGAGACAATTTTATACATTTTATAATTTATTTTAGTTTTTGATAGATTAATTATATTCTATTGATATTATTACACTTTTTCATATAGATAGCAATTTATTCTCATGTTAAATATTTCAAAAACTTCGCATTAAAAAAAATTAAAGTAAAATAGCTGTATTTTTTCATGATCTTACAACAAATTTTCTTTTTTTCATTCAACTACAGCAATGAAATCTACGGCAAGTTTAGTCATTTAATAAAAGTGAATTTTTGAGCAAGAGATAAATTTTTCACGAAACAAACAACAAAAAAATCAAGATAGATCTTAAAAATTCTAGAATCGTCACGATTTATTTATTATTAATAAAGTTTCTTGCTGCAGGTTTATAAAGTTTGAAATTGTGATACTGTATATAAATTTTGCATTACTCAAGTTTTATAGAAAAAAGTTGTAAAAATTCAAATTCACTAAAATATGTTAAAAATAATTTCAACGAGTCCTTTTACGACTTTTTCGTTGTTATTGAAACCGATTTAAGAAAAACAATTACTAAAGTAAACTTTTTAAATATAAATATAAGAAAGAATATATAACATTTTAAAAGTAGTCTAGTTTGAAATTTCATTTAAAGAATTAATTAATTAATAAATATTGCATTAATAAAATTATCCTTAACATTTCGTTTTTATTTTAAATATTGCCATTCCTGATAATAATAGTACCACCTAATATTTAATTAACTTTATTTAATAATTCACAAAGTAAATCATCATAATTGCTGAAAGAATGCTTGATTTTGTAAAAATGAAACAATTCCTTTCCACATTATGAAGTTTTTATGTTTTAGTGCTCATTGTTTCGTATTTTGAATTATTGATAAAATAGACTTTTTTGTCATTTATGTAGGATAAAAGGGTATTGAGATTGAGAATTATAGAAATGACAATAAACTTTCAGAGTTCGTAACCGTCGTAACCGTCTTGACGGAATAATGATGCTTTCGCCTTCGTAACGTCCTTTGTTTCCTTTCCACTTTCNTCATATTGGGGGGTCTTGGGATCCCTTAGTATAATAATTTCCCATGGTTTATGCTCTTCCGCTCTTTTCTGTTTAGTCACTTTATTTTACGATCGAACACACACACGAAGCTTACTATTAACACGGGGAATACTCTCTCTCTTCCCCAGCTTAATTTTCTGATGGTTTATAATAAGAGCCAACAACATAGCAGCACCTCCTTCTATAAACCTTTTCAGTGAAATCTCTCTAATAATTAGAGTCTTAGCCTGAACAACCCTATCTTTAATCCCAATCAGCTTAATCTCTTTCTTATCTGCAACATATTGTATTCTCTTATTTTCCGCCCCTAGTCATGGACACCCTTGAGAAAGCTCCCCACAACCTAACCCCTCAGTCCGAGACTTTATTTCCATCTTTCTTCACTGGCTTCCCTTAAATATCCTAATTATTAAAATGGATTTAATAATATTCTGAATCTATCTTAGTAGTTTATATAAAACCTTAGTTTGTGAAACTAAAAAATAATCTAAGATATTAATGACCTTTAAGCTCTGAAGCAAAATGATCCTAAGCATTACCAATTTTTCCTAAATTTCAATTACACTTAACATTGCATTCAAATATGTTTATTAACTCAAATCGCTTTTACATTTAAATTTTTCGTGATCTACGTTATTGCTTAATGCATAGAGTCTGATAGAGGTTAAGCCATCAGGTGTGCTTTTAAAATTGAGACTTGAAGTACGTTAGATCATCATCAACATCATCATTCTCTTCTTCTTCATCTCTAACGCTTTCAAATGATAACATTAGACATGAAGAAAGAAGAGGATATTAATCAGATACTTTTTTCAAGTATCTGATCAATATCCTCTTCTTTTAACGTATCTGAAGTTAGAAGTTCCATCTACTGCCATGTAATCGTCAAAAGTAACATTAAAACTCTATCTCAAATGAATCATTTTTCTGTATATATCTCAGTTTTGAGATTCTTTGTTGGAAAAGCTTTATATCTCCGTGAGGATGCTAAATAATTTAATGTCTAAAAGTTAAAAGTAAAAACTTGTACTACGATTTTCAACACAATAACAACATTAAATTCACTGTAGTAACGTAAGATGTTGAGTTTAGTTTATTTTCTCTTTTTTAATAGCAAAATGTACTGTACAATCAATTGTTTGTAGCAGGTCTTAAAATTCTTTATGATGGTAACATTTAATGGTTGAAGTAGTGCAATTTGCAGGAGAAATTCTATTTCTGTTTTGTAAGAAATGTTTTTTCTTTTTTTATCGGAAGAATATACTGGACAGTGATCCAGAAACAGTACTGTGTTACGAGTTTGTTTCCAGAATACCATACTTTTAACCATTCTTCGAAATGTTTGTTGTCACCCCAAATACTTTTATTAGACGTATATTCTGTAGGCAAGATGTCAATATTCTTAGAACATCGCTGCCTGGCAATTTATTTATAACCAGCGAAATAATTTTTTTATTATCCATCACAGTTGCAGCACAATAAAACAGTCAGTCGCTCTTTACTTCTTCTTCCTCCAAGCCATTTCCCCTCTTTAATGTGAGAGTGATGTCACCAATTTTAAACTCTCTGATAACTCACTCTCACACATTTTATCAGCAGTTTTAGGCATATGGGTGCCTAAAAATTAGTGGCAAAATGTGACAGAGGGGTTAGGAAAAGGACTTAAAATTGATGATTTGAATGACTTCTTAATAAAATACACCCAAGCTTTGATATCAAGCATTTCGCTGAAATTTTAATATATTTCACTGCATCCCTTCTACTAATGCACGGTAACATAACCAGTACCAATGAACACGAGTTATGTTACCGTGCATTATTAGAAAATATGTTTGACCCAAAATGCTATTTTGTAATTACTAAAATCGTTTATATTTTAGTGTAATTTATTTTACTAATATTTTTAAACCAATAACTCAATGTTTTTCAACCTTTTTTATGTCAAGGCACACTTGAACCTGTAATTAAATTTCCTCGGCACATTTAAATTATAATGATTTAAAAAAAGGAGCAAAAAGAAAGATTGTATTTTTCATATTTTATTTATTAACAGAAAGCAATTTACTATAATTTCTAACAAATAGATAATAATTAAAATTCTTAAAAAATCTTATTTATTTTTCGGTTTATTATAATTAAACATTTAATGAGATATCTGATCTAAGAAAAACAATTATTATTAACAGTCAATTTGCATTTAAAATGGCACGATAACGGCCTTTAGAAACCGGCCCAATGTCTCTCTGTTTCTATTAAAATAATTTTAACTAAATATGGACAATTGTAAATACACTTGATTTTTAAAAAAATTCATTTTAAATGAAATAATCCGGTGTTATGCACATATAATTTTGCTTACGAATATATATTTTTTACTACATTGTGTATACGTTTATTTATTATGTAGGATAAAAGGGTATTGAGATTGAGAATTATAGAAATGACAATAAACTTCCAGAGTTCGTAACCGTCGTAACCGTCTTGACGGAATAATGATGCTTTCGCCTTCGTAACGTAACATTTTTTTTTTCTTTTTATTATTATTATTCTTAAAATTTTAATATTTAAATTATATTTGTTAAACTCAAGTAAATTTGTAAAGTGACAACAAAATAAAAATAGAACGCTTTGTATAGTCATATCTATCTGATAGTAAATAAAAGAAAGAATTATTTTCTCTTTAATTTAAATTTATTATATACAAAAAATAAATAGTGAATAGCATATTTTTAAATTAAATGATTCATTTACGTTTATTTTCAAATATAACAAGAATTATTTTCATTTCATAACTAGAGATAACGTTTTATCAAGAAACATGTGGCAACAAAATTAATTATTTATATTGATATTATGACTTTCATACTACACAGTTTAGCATGAATCTACTAATCATGTCTTCTCAAAGTTTATGAAATTAATAATTTAAAAATGTTCTGTTTAAATATAAAATAAATCTTTAATTATAGTAATATTTCGAATTGGATTAAAATATATTTAATATCAATCAAAAGTTATATTTTATTTGAATTTTCTTTAATAATGAAAGCTTAATAAAAGCTGTTATTGATAACATTTTTAAACATTGTAAATTTTAAAAAAGAAAAATGACAAAAGATAAATGAGCATTAAGTAAAAATTTAAAAATTTCGATGTTAAATATAAATTAATTAAACGAGAAAATTATTTAAAATTGTTTAAAATAATTAATGCAAGATACCAGAAAATTGAAGAGAATTGAGGCCAGACTAAGCGAGGGAATGGAAAATAATGCTCTGATCTCTATTACCCATCATAAATTATGAGATCAATTCGAACCCGAACTTCATGATAGTAGGATACATCTTACTGTCTAGTCATCTGGTCGATTATGCGTAATGAATTAAGATTATTATAAGTAAGATAAAAATCGAATGAATTATTACAAGTTCTCAGAACAGATTTACAGAGTAATCGAACAGCATACAAGCTAGGAGGCTAAACACTGCCTGTAACGCCGAAGGATTCGAGTTTGAATATTCCAAATTGAATTTCCAAATCTTTCAAAAATGGGTTTGTGATATGTCGGGTTTTTTGTAGACCAACCTGTGAGACTCCCATCTGTAGGCCAAGATGATATAAAAAATTTTAGTGCATAAAAAAGTGAGTAAAAAAAAAACAAAAATATGAAGAGTTCTCTTATAAAAAAACCGGAAATTGAAAGAAAAATTTTTCAAAATAGCAACTCAAAGAAAGTCTTCTCTCGCTAATCCGAACTTCGCTGAATTCGAATTAGTTTCGTTCTTTTAACTTCTAAATACACAATCAAAAAGAAATCGTAAATTGTTTTAAAAATACAAATAATTTGTTAAATTAATAAGTATCCCACATTTTAACATAAATATAAGCAGTAAACAGCTTAAATTTTTTTTCAAAATATACTATCTGTAGCCTTTTATCTTTTTCCTATTACACTGTTAATCCGAACAACCCACTATAATAATTACTTTAAATTAGCGAAAATGACCTCTATTCAGAATACTTTGGTATGACTGAAATATATTAAATTTTAGTTCGTTTATGTGAAATGTGAATATCCAACTTAATATGTTAATCATCGACCTGATTTTTTTTTGTTTTAAACTACTAATCATCATTCAATATTGTTTGAGAGATGAGAAACAATACTCAGATTCAAACTTTTAACAATAACTTGAGAATTCGAAACGAATTTAAATTAATATCCTACATGAGATAAGAAAATATATTATGAAAATTTAAAAATTTCGATGTTAAATATAAATTAATTAAACGAGAAAATTATTTAAAATTGTTTAAAATAATTAATGCAAGATACCAGAAAATTGAAGAGAATTGAGGCCAGACTAAGCGAGGGAATGGAAAATAATGCTCTGATCTCTATTACCCATCATAAATTATGAGATCAATTCGAACCCGAACTTCATGATAGTAGGATACATCTTACTGTCTAGTCATCTGGTCGATTATGCGTAATGAATTAAGATTATTATAAGTAAGATAAAAATCGAATGAATTATTACAAGTTCTCAGAACAGATTTACAGAGTAATCGAACAGCATACAAGCTAGGAGGCTAAACACTGCCTGTAACGCCGAAGGATTCGAGTTTGAATATTCCAAATTGAATTTCCAAATCTTTCAAAAATGGGTTTGTGATATGTCGGGTTTTTTGTAGACCAACCTGTGAGACTCCCATCTGTAGGCCAAGATGATATAAAAAATTTTAGTGCATAAAAAAGTGAGTAAAAAAAACAAAAATATGAAGAGTTCTCTTATAAAAAAACCGGAAATTGAAAGAAAAATTTTTCAAAATAGCAACTCAAAGAAAGTCTTCTCTCGCTAATCCGAACTTCGCTGAATTCGAATTAGTTTCGTTCTTTTAACTTCTAAATACACAATCAAAAAGAAATCGTAAATTGTTTTAAAAATACAAATAATTTGTTAAATTAATAAGTATCCCACATTTTAACATAAATATAAGCAGTAAACAGCTTAAATTTTTTTTCAAAATATACTATCTGTAGCCTTTTATCTTTTTCCTATTACACTGTTAATCCGAACAACCCACTATAATAATTACTTTAAATTAGCGAAAATGACCTCTATTCAGAATACTTTGGTATGACTGAAATATATTAAATTTTAGTTCGTTTATGTGAAATGTGAATATCCAACTTAATATGTTAATCATCGACCTGATTTTTTTTTGTTTTAAACTACTAATCATCATTCAATATTGTTTGAGAGATGAGAAACAATACTCAGATTCAAACTTTTAACAATAACTTGAGAATTCGAAACGAATTTAAATTAATATCCTACATGAGATAAGAAAATATATTATGAAAATTTAAAAATTTTTTAATAATATGTCTTTGAAAGTACAAATTATTTCTGCACATTTTTAAGTATAAAATATGAAGAACATTTGATATGATCTACGGTTATAGATAAATCCATAAACGTGTTTATCATATCTCTAAGTATAATCGTAAAATAAATCGAGTTTGAATGTTGTGAATTATAACTTACATACTGAAATTTCTTTAAATATCGATTTATATTTTGGATATTATCATATTGCGAATCAATATTTTAAGAAATAAATTTTTTTATTTTATTATTAATCATAAACTTTGCAATTTTTATAACATAATGATGAGAGTTAATAAATCTTAATACATTAAAGTTATTTTATTCTCCTCTACTAATATTTCTAATCAGAAATCTTAGTTAAAAAACTTTATAAGAGACAATTTTATACATTTTATAATTTATTTTAGTTTTTGATAGATTAATTATATTCTATTGATATTATTACACTTTTTCATATAGATAGCAATTTATTCTCATGTTAAATATTTCAAAAACTTCGCATTAAAAAAAATTAAAGTAAAATAGCTGTATTTTTTCATGATCTTACAACAAATTTTCTTTTTTTCATTCAACTACAGCAATGAAATCTACGGCAAGTTTAGTCATTTAATAAAAGTGAATTTTTGAGCAAGAGATAAATTTTTCACGAAACAAACAACAAAAAAATCAAGATAGATCTTAAAAATTCTAGAATCGTCACGATTTATTTATTATTAATAAAGTTTCTTGCTGCAGGTTTATAAAGTTTGAAATTGTGATACTGTATATAAATTTTGCATTACTCAAGTTTTATAGAAAAAAGTTGTAAAAATTCAAATTCACTAAAATATGTTAAAAATAATTTCAACGAGTCCTTTTACGACTTTTTCGTTGTTATTGAAACCGATTTAAGAAAAACAATTACTAAAGTAAACTTTTTAAATATAAATATAAGAAAGAATATATAACATTTTAAAAGTAGTCTAGTTTGAAATTTCATTTAAAGAATTAATTAATTAATAAATATTGCATTAATAAAATTATCCTTAACATTTCGTTTTTATTTTAAATATTGCCATTCCTGATAATAATAGTACCACCTAATATTTAATTAACTTTATTTAATAATTCACAAAGTAAATCATCATAATTGCTGAAAGAATGCTTGATTTTGTAAAAATGAAACAATTCCTTTCCACATTATGAAGTTTTTATGTTTTAGTGCTCATTGTTTCGTATTTTGAATTATTGATAAAATAGACTTTTTTGTCATTTATGTAGGATAAAAGGGTATTGAGATTGAGAATTATAGAAATGACAATAAACTTTCAGANTGATAAATACTTCAAACGACAAACTGTTCAACTAAATGACTTTTATAAAAGGAGACTTAAAACTAATACATCAAAACTTACGAGAGACAAAGGAACAACAAATAAAAATGAAAGAAGAAATTATTAACTTAAAACAACAAGTTGATAAACTACAAAACGATAATGAACTTATGCAATTTAAAATGGACTCCCTAACTAATGATTATAACTATAAGAATATAATTTTATATAATTATCCTAACTCGAAATCCATTTCCAAGTTAGAAATTTACAATTTTATTACCAACTCATTAAATATTCAAAATATAACTCAAGCAGATATTATAAAAATAATCCAAATTGCAAAAGTACTTAATTTAACTATAAGATTAACTTTTAGTAATAATCAGATTCGTGACCTCTTTTCTTCGACTTTCATTCGGAAGAAGCAACAACAAAATTTAAAAGAAGAATGGAAAGAAATGCAGATATTCACAGATTGGAAAACTGGTTATTCACTTCTTTATAACTTTACAATATCACAATCTATAAATAAGGATCAACTCTCCCTAATTTACAGTAACTATCACTCCTGGTGTCACGTAATGTTACTGATTAATTAATTAATTTTTTAATTTTCTCCCTTGCTGTTGCTCTAATTTTTGCGGACTTTCTAGACCGTCTTCGATATCTTGAATCACGTGATTGAGTATGATTGTCATGTCGTCTTTGACCAGGACTCCTTGATCTAGATCTATATTTAGATCTTTCTTTCATTTTTTTCCCTTTCTTTATAATATCCTCTTCTATTATAATAAGATCTATCTCTACTTCTGCTTCCATGTTTTCTACTTCTTGAGCGAATATTTTGTCTCATGTCACGTTTTCGATCATCCGATCTACTATGATAATTTTGTCTGCGTTTTTCTTCTTTCTGTTGCTTTCGTTCTTCTTGCTCTCTTTCTCCCTTATGAACAATTTCTTCACCTGCTGATTTTAATCTTGCGTAACCAACATGCTGTTTTTCCATTGAACGATCATCAGCGCGTTGCTGTGCATCACCAAGTATTAAAAAGGCACAACAAACTTCCATCTGTTTCTCCTTAACAACTGCAACTTCTGCTTGCTTAACATTTGATGCATGACGTCGCTGTAACCAATGATTAAATTCCGAAGACTTATGTGAAGCTTCTCTTTCTTCTTTTGACTGGTCACAAAGTTTCGTTATTCCTTGCGCTTCTACTTTTCCTTCATCATCTGTGGGTGGTTCAGATGTTTTGTGTAACCATTCTTCCATCTCCTTATTAACTTCAGCCTTCTTACTAGCAGATAGCTGGCTTGGACGTTGACAAACTGGAGCATCATTTTTAAAAATAATGTTCGTTTTGATCCCTGTTTCTCGTTCTCTGACTGCTTTGTAGTTTCTTGTTGGAGTCAGAGGCTCTCCTCTATATTTTGCATCATTGGTGCAGTTCAAATCAACACCACCAACATCAACGCAGGCAACATCGATATCGTATACGTCTGAAATGTTTACTTCTACACCTCTTGCTTTAATAATTTTTACAACACGACCTTCTTTTAAACTGATATGAACTTGTTTCAGAAAGTCTGCTCCCAACGATAACTGATAAGCAAGGAATGAACTTGGAACTACATGTATGTGGATTGAAAATTGGTGTTCGTCAACACTTACTACAGTCCAAAAACTCCCCAGTGTAGAACTCTTTCGTTCACTTACTCCATGAAATTCTAAGGAATTACCAATTAATTTTGGTGCGCCCAACTTTACGTAATCATCGGCCCTCATTAAATTTATATCACTTCCTGAGTCTATAAGTGCCGTGAAGCTCATTTCCTCTATTTTGACTTCTTTTATAGGCTTCGACTTAAATTCTTCTACCTTTACTTCATAACTTCTCTTCTCAACATTTTGAGGACATTGAGCCGAAATATGACCAAAATTATTACAGCTAAAACATTTCATTCCTTTGTCTTTTTCCGGACAACCTCTGCTCATATGATTTTTCCCGCCACAGTTGTAGCATCGTTTTTCATCTCTATAAGAATTATTAGGCTTAATCTCACGCCCTAACTTCTNTAAAAAACTTTATAAGAGACAATTTTATACATTTTATAATTTATTTTAGTTTTTGATAGATTAATTATATTCTATTGATATTATTACACTTTTTCATATAGATAGCAATTTATTCTCATGTTAAATATTTCAAAAACTTCGCATTAAAAAAAATTAAAGTAAAATAGCTGTATTTTTTCATGATCTTACAACAAATTTTCTTTTTTTCATTCAACTACAGCAATGAAATCTACGGCAAGTTTAGTCATTTAATAAAAGAGAATTTTTGAGCAAGAGATAAATTTTTCACGAAACAAACAACAAAAAAATCAAGATAGATCTTAAAAATTCTAGAATCGTCACGATTTATTTATTATTAATAAAGTTTCTTGCTGCAGGTTTATAAAGTTTGAAATTGTGATACTGTATATAAATTTTGCATTACTCAAGTTTTATAGAAAAAAGTTGTAAAAATTCAAATTCACTAAAATATGTTAAAAATAATTTCAACGAGTCCTTTTACGACTTTTTCGTTGTTATTGAAACCGATTTAAGAAAAACAATTACTAAAGTAAACTTTTTAAATATAAATATAAGAAAGAATATATAACATTTTAAAAGTAGTCTAGTTTGAAATTTCATTTAAAGAATTAATTAATTAATAAATATTGCATTAATAAAATTATCCTTAACATTTCGTTTTTATTTTAAATATTGCCATTCCTGATAATAATAGTACCACCTAATATTTAATTAACTTTATTTAATAATTCACAAAGTAAATCATCATAATTGCTGAAAGAATGCTTGATTTTGTAAAAATGAAACAATTCCTTTCCACATTATGAAGTTTTTATGTTTTAGTGCTCATTGTTTCGTATTTTGAATTATTGATAAAATAGACTTTTTTGTCATTTATGTAGGATAAAAGGGTATTGAGATTGAGAATTATAGAAATGACAATAAACTTTCAGAGTTCGTAACCGTCGTAACCGTCTTGACGGAATAATGATGCTTTCGCCTTCGTAACGTCCTTTGTTTCCTTTCCACTTTCCACCTTTTGCGTCGTCACCCACCGTCGTCTTGTTTACTACTCCCCTTACTTGACTCTCCCTCGTTCTCCTCGCCTCCCCACAACCCCTCGTAAATTTTATTGTCTTAACGGTTTAGGAATGTTACTCGCCTAAACCCCACATTTAGGCTATCATAATTTTGTTAAATTAATTATGGCCTGGTTGAACTCATAATGAGCATGAAAGAGTTCTCTTAGTGCCTACATGGCAGAAAGAGTCAGAAATTAATGGAAAAACCCCTCAAAAAATAGCTTTAGTATGAAGGAAAACGTAGGCCTACTAGTTTTCTAGAAAGATGATATTAAACAAAACTTTCTAAAATTCTTATTTACATGCCAATATTTCTCACCTCTAACGTATTCTTGAGATTGCCATACAGATATATAAATTATATTTTTTTCCTCGTTATGCATTTTTGCATTTCAATTGAATCTGTAAACAATGTAATTGTAACAAATAATTAATAATTTAATATTATCAGTTTAAAACATAAAAATTCAAGTAACTTGATGACAAATTTTTATTTTCTATATCTTTCAGATAATTAAAAATAATTAATAATCCCGTTTGAGATTTATTATTAATCTGGAGACTTTTACGTATGGCAAACTACTGACATGACAATTTATATATTAACTTCTACAAGACATTTCAACGATTACCTTTTCGTACCTAATAATAAAAATAGCCTTTCATTAGAACGTAAATAGCTTTAGGTATATAGTCTATGTGATATTCTTTCCTATTACAGCATTACTCTAAATTGAGATAATTAAATTTAAATAAATTAATATATTCTCAGTTATAGTTTTTAAAATAAAGAATTTTCTATTAGAATAACATCAATTTTTTCCCTAGATAATTTCTAAAATAAATAAAAAATAAATAAATAAAACTGATCTGTTTTATTATATATATTGTTGTTTATCTTTTATTTTTCAACATCTCTTTACATCCAGTTAAAAAATTATTTACTTTTGTACAATTAAACCTCTCTTAATTAAACCATCCTCAATTAATCTTACATTATTTACAATTATTTCATATTTCGTTTATTCTATGAAAGTTTATTGAATTGAAAATATTTTTATTTAACAAACTCTTTAATTAAATATTACCGTATCAAAAATAGTTATAACACTATTGCCGTATTCATACTGTATTAATAAATTAAAATCAAATATGTATGGATATTTATTTGCGTTTTTATAAACAATATTCAGAATATAAATAATAGCTACCTGATATATTAATATAATTATTTTAGTTTTATTAGTAAAATAATATAATCTAAATCAATAAGAAACGATAAAAGAAATTATTTTTCTTTGTATCTTTTATTTAAATATTTTTTATGTGAAAATTCAGAATTTTCATTATTTTGTTAAAATTTGGGGGGGGGGAATCATGACATTAAATGAAACAGTTATGTTAAAAGTCGTACTTATTTTTAAAAATAATTAAACAAAAACTTATATTTCTCGACATTTCTGATGGTTTAAAAATAAAATAAAATCGAAAATGCTGTTGTAACATTTATTAATTAATTAAATTTTATTTGTTTATTACCTTTTTAAGTGACAAATCAACTTATAAAAGAATTGTAATTTCAGATTACTTTAAACAAAAACCAAAAACAAAAAACTTCTAATAAAAATAAAAGATTCTAATTGCATAATTTACAAGTCTAATTACTTACTTTTCTGGTTTTGATTTATTTAATATATAATTACACAATTTCATA
Source organism: Centruroides sculpturatus (assembly GCF_000671375.1). NCBI lineage: Eukaryota > Metazoa > Arthropoda > Arachnida > Scorpiones > Buthidae > Centruroides > Centruroides sculpturatus. Next base: position 1,288,612 of record NW_019384755.1, on the reverse strand, counting down.
AAACATAATAAGAAAATTTGTAGTTATTGTATATGCTAATTCAATTTGACATATCATGTAAAATGAATATAATTAATGATATTAATTATATTATTACAAGACTGCATGCTGTTAATTAAATTATGTGAATTTATACATTAAGCATTAGTGTTCATAAATTTGGGTTAGATATAAGATATATATATGCATATATATTTGTGTGCTTATGTGTGTGCGTACGCATTAATCTAGTTATATTGCAATATAAATTAATGTAAATATTAATAAAACAATTTTAACAGTAAAATGAATTGAAAATAAAATGCAAAATAAGCGATTGCAGATTGTAAATGCGTTTTCGATCGATTTTATTTACTTAAAGTCTGAATTTTCAGTTCTTGATATATTTCTTTATTGCAGTTTTCCAGAAAAATTTGTTAAGGTAAACATCAATCTTCAAGTTTGATATTCCGATTGGTTTTATATAGTAATTTTGATATTTAATTTGAAGTTTACTTTATTTTCAACAAAGAAAACTTCAAATCAAACACCAGAATTCTTTATATAGTAAATTAAACTTAATATAGTAATAAGTAATAATAAACTTATGAATAAAATTACAAATAAATATTCTTAAAATAATAATAAATAGAAAAATACATTAAAGTAATATTATATTTATTTTAATTCGGATATTTTAATTAATTTATAAACATCATTAAAAGCTTACAATGCATAAACTATTAATACAGACCTATTATAATATAGAATTTATTTTAGTTATAATAGAAAGATGCACTAAACGTGTTTTCTTATAATTGCATTATTTATTTTCCCCTCAATATATAATAAAATATATTAGTAAAAGAAGTTGGAGTAGAAGTATCTAATTTCTTTTTGTTTTTAGTTGGGGATAAGTGTTAGATTCCCTTGAGAAGAAAAATCTCACATCAAGGGAAAAAAAGACAGTTGAGGATTACAAATAATGAATCTACTACACCTCCTGTTAGAAATAGGATTATTAAGTAAAGTGAACACATAAACTTCTTCAGATATAAAAAAGTTAGAATATTTTGAATACTATATACATATAAAGGAACTTTAAATATGATTTTATACCATTGATCAATTTGAATAAAGCAATTTAATTTATTGCTAACTGAAACATATACACTAAAATTAAATTACGAAAATTTTATTATATTAATAAAACTTTAATTGTATCAATTAAGGTTTTATTATAATATAATGTATCTATATATGAGAAATGAAACGTGTTTAACGTTATTTATAAAACTGACAAAAGTTTTTAACTACTTCAAAATAAATATTAATAAATTATCATGAAATATGCGTTTATATTATGAAAATTATACACTAAATGTTCTAATCAAATCAAACAGGTATAAAATCTAAACATTTTCAATTTTTTGGAAAAGATTATGAGAAAAAGTTTCGAAAGGGATGATTTTGAACAAGTAAATCGAAGATTTATAGCACAATTAAGTGAGAACAAATTACATGAATTTATTTCCTTAAAGCTAAGCAATTATTTCAAGAATCGTTTTATTTTATTTCTAACATCTTTTATTTCTCAACTTGATTATTTCAGCATAAAAGTTTAAATGTCCTTTTAATAAAATAGATTACTATTACAGAATTCCAATAAGTTTAATAGGTCTACTTGTATTTCTTACTGATAATTTACTTATAGTCCATAAAACTGATTTATTTGATTGAGATAAAATTCCTAACTTTTTCCTCATAAATTTTCGAATAACTTCTTTTATATTTCATCTGATCACAAAAGTGACAAAAAACATCTTTAAATAACTTGAATCTAAAATTGTAATTCCACATTTAAGATTTCGTAATAAATATTTTTATATCTAAAATTTAATTCACATCTGTCTTTTTGTCTGTCCGTTTGTTGGAATGTCTCGTGAGAACGGCTGACTCCTTCTCAGGCTGTAAAATATATTTAGAATAAATTTCAAGATAAACTTGTTTCTGGTCAGATATATTATATGTATATATTTTTCCGTATATAAATTTTTATACGAGTATACTATATTACATTTACTTAGTATATCATTTTCCCGAGCGAAGCCGGATATCTCAGCTAGTAGGCTACTATACAAATATCATTATCTTTTATATATTTGGATGGTAAACCTCTAATGTTGGTTAATGGGGTTAATTATTTGAGGGTAACATTTTCTTGGGACGGAAATTTTACACATCACGTTAAAGAATTGAATGGTAAAGCTAACTTCTTAATCACTAATTTAATATATTTATTCTCATCATTGAAAATAACTATAAATAATATAAAATTACATATGAAGCTGTGATTCGTCTATATATTATGTCAGCCCTATTTGAGGTCTTGAATTTTTGTATGAATTAGAACGATAGCATATAATATTTCTTCGTATATTGTTCGATGTAGAAAGATCAGTAGTCGGGTATGCACTCTGATGTTAGAGATGTGGGTATCAATATTTTCCTTTTTATTTAGACTGAAACAAAATAAAGATATTAATATTAAATTTTTTATCAAATTATTATGCAACGTGATAAAATATTAAAAGATAAAAACCTTTGGAGATTGAAATTTAATAAAATTTTGCAGACTTATGGATTATATATTTGATACTTTGGAAGATGATTGGAAACAAAGTTATATTTTATTAATGAAAGCTGATTTTCTCAATTTAGTTTAAAAGATGAAAATTCTTTTCTTGAAACTGTTTATCATCCATAATATATAAATATTTTAAATTTACTCTCAAGACTTAATTTTATATTAATGAACATAAGAATAAACATAAATAGGCTGTTGATTCAGTTAGGATTGACTAAATACTCATGACATAAAGAAATTGTATATATTGGTTTTTTATGGGCCATTGTTACTGTTAGTTCAAATGAATTTGGGGTAATCCTTATCTTGAGAAATTGAGTAAATTTCTCTAAAGAAGAATAAAACAACAATATTGCAGAAATATTTAAGTTTAGTATATCTCATGAACTTTCGAGTGAAATTGAACAATTTATGAAAATATCAAATTTATAATTCAGGTCACTTTTTAAATTCTGTAAAAGAACAAACTAATAAGATCATAATTTTATTAATTTGTTAAATCGGTCTACTATGTAGTGTATTGATAGATATTAGATAACTTTATCTAATATTGTTGTTTTATATATAAAAGAACATAGTTTTCGTGTCAAAATATTGTAAACTAATATATGTTCTATGTGCTGTACGTTCTCATTTGTAACAGATTTCTTACTTTATTTCTAACACATGATTTGATTTTATTTGAAAAATGTCAATATTTTCAAGTTTTCCGAGTTTGTGATTGATGCTTTCTTTGTTAATTTGATAGTAATATATACAAAAGCCAAACGCATAATTTAAAATTTTCAACATTTAATTCTGTAATAAAAACTTTTACATGAAATAACATTCACCTTATTCTATGTCTAAGCAAACACAAGATTAAGAATAAATATTTTATATAAAAGTCATCTCACGTTTATCCAGTTCTCCTATAAAGATTTATCAATCTAATAGTAAATACCCTTGAGTTTTATTTACATCTTCTGTTAGTTTATATTATTATGTAATAAACAAATGCATTTCTTTCACGCTAAATATATTTTTCAGATACAACACATACACATATATATAATATTTGTAGAGTAATTTACGGAATGGAAGTATAAGTATTAGCTGAAAAGAAAACAGACAGAAGTAAAATAAAAACAGTTAGAATTGAGGTCATCTCTTTATCATGGATCCAGATGTAAGTTGAAATTTGTATAAGTAATTTAAAAGTTATAGAAAAGAACGTATACAACGAGATGAGTAAAGCATAATATTTTGTTTTAAGTAAATTAAAATTTTTAAAAAAGTTTATAAATAAATATTTGTATATGTTTAAGTTTATTTAGTTTTAGAAAACTAATACAAAAATTAAATTAAAAAAAAAAATATATATATATATATATATATACATTGGGGGNCTCTATTTTTGAATAGCGTTGCTTGAATACTTAGCTAATTAGCTACTTTTGTAATTTAAACTATAAATTTAATTGAATTTTTTATGTTATTAACAGTTACATAAACTTATAAACTTAATACAGTATTAACAAATATATATAACTTGCAGAAATATTGTATTAAAAATTATATTAATGAAATTTTTTTTGATAATTTATAGGTATGATATTTATTTGGAAAATAAATATAAATAAATTATTTTCAAGTTAATTTCCAATTAATATAGAAAATTTGAATTAAATTCTATAAGTAATGTGAATATAAATCAATAATATGATCGAATCTTTCCACTAAATACCATATTTGATTTATGTATTTCGTATTTTGCAATGCTAATCTTTTGATTATATTTTATCATATGCATATGATGTTTGAGATGATTATCTTATTCAATAAAGTTCATTTTTTCACTGAACTTGGATATCAGAAGAGAAAATCATGATGATGATGACAACCATGCCAACGCTAACCGAAGATAAAAAAGAGATTGGGATTCCCATCGATCCCAATTTAGTGCTTTCTAGAAAAGAATGATTGTAAGTCACCTTTCCAATTTCTAAAACACTTCCAAAGAGATCAGGATCAGTTACGACGAAGAAAGAAGATATTTTGTGACAGGTGCCGACATGCGCGTTCAAAAACTGACATTTAAAAGTGTTTCCGTTTCTCATCTTTCTCTTTACCTCAGGGTGATTCTTGGATATTTTATGTCTACTTTCTAAACTTTGCATTGATGAATATACAAAGTATTTGAATATTAAATATCATCTCTTCCATGATTAATTAATATCTCTATTATCTACGTTTAAAATATTATATCAGCTCATATTTTCAAAAAAAATCGAGAGCAATGATATCTTAGTTATATTCCCAAAACAAAATATATAAAAATCCTCTTTTTTTGAGTAGTAAAAGTTAAAAATTTAGATTTCTTTATCTTTTATGGTAGATATAGTCTGCTATCAGCTAGGATTCTGGGTTTTAACCCTGTCAGTTGTTGTAGATACGTCAAGAAGAGATGTGTGTTTCTGTCGACAGCGGTTGCATCGTACTTGTGCGAGATATATCATGCCAAAGCTGGTTTGAATGGAAAGCAATCGATTTAAAACATGTCATCCGTCAATCTTACTGGAATCTATATATGTCAGAATAGTCTTTTATACTTTACTTCATATCAAACTAAATCTTACCTGATTGCAATATCTTAATGAATAAATGTAACATTTATAAAATAAATCTTCTATTTAAAAGTTAATTCTCCCTTAAATTTAATGCTAAATACTAAAATAAAACTGTCATAAATTCATATTTATAATAAATAGCTTATTAAATAAATCAGAAAAAAGATAATAAATATTTCTTATATGTTAACATTACAGTCAGTTCAATAAATGATTTAGGAATAATTTGCAATTCTTTTCCATCTTCCATTTTTGCAACAAAATGAAAAAATTATTTTTGTGTTTCTTTTTCTTAGCAAGAGAAACCCAAGGGAAATTTTCATACCAAATGCATGGCAGGTAATAACAAACTTGCCAGAATTTATCAAGTTTTTGTTGAACATCGGTAGTTGTCATAAATCGTTCACGTTTTATCGGTTGAATGCAGATGCATAAAAGAACAAAGAATACTTTTCTCCATTCTTGATAAAGACAAAAAATCATTCTAGACATACAAAATGTGATTGTTCGAAAAAGTTCTTTAGTACCTTTCGATTATCTTGGAGAAAACTTTGTCAATTTAAAGTCAATTAACAATTTTTTTTCCTGCTTAAATTTAAATGCAATGAAAATGATTAAATTATTCTGATGTATTGTGGCATTAGGTAAATGAATAAACAGATAAATTATAAATGTAACGAAATAACCAAATCAAAAATAAAAATTCCAATCTTTCTCGATAAGAAAATTATTAAAAACTTTATTTTTTCTATTACTTTAAGTAGACTTTTTTTAGTGAAAAAATTTAACAAGTGGATAATATCTTTGTACCATCAATTTTATCAATATAGTTTCTCTGTAATCATAGTGCCATTACTATAGACAAATAGAATTTTATTGATCGATTCTAAAGAATTATCAGTATAAGCTAAGTTTTAGACAAGAAAAATGCATCTACTTTCTATAACGACCGCTTGAAACTTTTGTGTAGTGAAAGTTTCTGATATCGAATAATATTTTTTCTGCTCACTATCTCCATTGGAACTTATATAAAACTTTTACAAATAGCAGTTTATCGCTACTGAAAATTGTTAGAAGTGTCACTTTACACCTCATAAGGGATACTTTGCACATAATTACACATTATCAACGGCATTAAAATATATTAAATCAAATCAATCCCGTTAAAAATTTTTGTAACTATATTAAAAAGTTTTTATTAAATTTTTCCATAAAATTAAATTTAATTAAAAGATTTTTTTACGAATTGTAACTAGTAAAAATTCTTTTAAATACATTTTAAAATATTTTTAAATGTTTGAAAATATGATTGATGCCATCATTAAATGATTACTATTTTTTCATTTCGGCATTCATTAAATACTAAGTAAATGGATTTTAAATCGTGAATGAAAAAAGTCCAATTATGGATAATTTTTAGTTAAATTAATAAATTAATAATTAAAAAATTATTAATTTTTTACAGTTAATTTTAATTGCGCAAATAAAATAAGTATTGTGTAAGCAATTACAGATAATATATAAATATCAAATTTCTTTTAAAAAAAGCCTGTTCACTATTCCTCTAGATAAGTATTAATTAAAACTTTTAATTAGATATTAATATAATTTAAATAATTCTAAATTTTTACAAGAGCACTTGAACTCCGCATTAATTTAAAAAATAATTATAATTAAAGAACTTCACGAGTCTTACATTTTAATTAAAATGTTTTTCTTAATTCATCTCTATTAAAAGTTTTAATACATATCATTTTTTGACTAGAAAAGTAGGAAAAAATATATTGATTTTTATATTATTTAAAAAATTTATTTATTTCCATTTCAGTTATATTGCATACACACAACACAAGAAATTTTTAAATATTTAATTAAAAATAGAATGGTGATAAAATAACGAAGAATTCTTATTTATTATAATATTTTTAATGATGAAAAAATCAGTACTTTATTAACTAACTATTGTTTTAATGCTCGATATAATTTTTCATTAGATAATTATTATTTTTCTAGTAAAAAAGTATTTATTTTGAGTAATATAATGTACTGTTAAATAACATTATTATAATATTATTACTTTATTAAATATTGTTATTATATTTTATTAATGTTTTTTTCTATTGTACTGTACAGTTTTAATATTTTTAATTTGTGATATTTTTTTTCGTTTTTTTCTTCCATTTAAATATTAAAAACTTTTAATATTCTTCATTTAAATTTATTCTATTTATTTATTTGCATAAATACATATATTATCTTTTCTTTTAAATAATATATTTTGAATTATAGAAGCATTTGAAAAATATGTTCGAGTTAATTGAAAGCAGAGAAACATTAAATTAAATAAAAATGGGAAAAAAAACTATTTTAATTTCATTTTTTAATTCACTGATTAAATGTAAATGAAGTTTAAAATAAATGTTAAAAGTTATTTAAGTTTAAATAATATCAAAATATTCATATTTTGTTTATAATTTTTTTACATAATCTTCAATTTTTAAAATAAGTAAATAACATATCATTTCTTACAAAATATTCATAATATTTCAGCAATTGTACCATTATATTATAAAATGTCTGCATTTTATAATATGAACAGTGTGTAAATTTGTAAATTAATATTTACAGTTGTAAAATATTAGATTAAGTCCTCTGTTATGAGAAGTGAAAAATGAAAGCATATATCTCTTACACAGCGCAATTTTTCTTAAATTAATTAAATAGAAATATGTAATTTAAAAATAACTGAAATTCCATTCTTGCAAATATATTTACAGTAATTTTATTCTACTCGACGCATATTAATTGTAGTTATAGAAGATACGTGAATAGTGGGTAAAAACAGAACTGTAAAAGGAAACGTTATTTCCAATACCATTCCTGTTGTTTTAAATAACTTGTAATATAAATGTTTTATTAGGTCTTAAAAATTAATTTCATATATACGAGTGAAGTTCATTAAGTAAAGATACAAACGCAAGAATAGTCAGATGTTGTGTTAATTCTAAAAATAATATTTTGAGAAATTTTGCTTTAGATAGCTGGCTGCATTTTAGATAATATAAGACGATATTTAGTATGTTCTGAGAAATTTAATTTTAAAATAATTTGCTTAATATAAGTATCCAGAATGCTGCTGATAAAAGGCACAAAACCACTCGAAATTTGCAGAATTGATAGGCAATTAAGAGAACGAAGAAGAATTTCTTGAGCGCATAATGACTAGTTATAAAACCTGAATTCATTATCACGAAACGATTTTTATGAGATAAATTATAGAATGAAGTTTTCCTTTAGAAAAGTTAAAGGTATAGACATCAATTGGCAAGATTATGCAGACTTTGTTTTGGGACAATGACAATCGTATTTTCGTGTATTACATAAAACCAGACGCTTCAGTGACCAGTGCCTACTACTCTCAGATGCTCGAAAATGATAAAAGACAAATAATAATCAAAAACACTAGAGGGGGAAAAACAGTGTAAAAACAGCAATTATGCTTTATGATAATGCTTCTTTTATCAAACTAGCAGAGAAGCCATCACAATATTAGGATGGGAAATACTACCATATCCTGCGTGCAGCCCGGATTTAGTATTATCTGATTTTTTGGCTGTTTCGATTACTCAAAGCATCACTACGAGGATAAAGTTCCAGTGAAATAGTGATGTGAACACAATAGTGCAACTCTGGATTCGTAAGTAACCAGAAGAATTTTTTCCATAAAAATGTAAAAGTTAGTAGGAAGAAGAACAAGTATCTTTCCGTGTTAAAGATTATTTCACAACATTAATCTCAATTGTAGCTTTGTAAAATAATCATAATTACTAATTTTGGATATGCCTACTTATTTAACAACCCCTCGGATATTCTTATTCATTTTTATAAATTATAATATTAGCGATATCCAACAAATAATTTTTTGATGAAGTATGATATTCTAAGCTAATTTAAAAAAATTAAAATTTATTAATTAAATAAGTATTAAGTATCGTAAATATTAAAATTTAAATTCTTTCATTTAATTTTGACTTACAAATTTTCAAAATTAGCTTTTTTAAAACAAGAACATTTTGAAAACAAATTAAATGTAATAATAACACACAATATAAATATTTTGCAGTTAATATAACTGTATAAAGTGGAAAGAAGAAAACCAAAAGACATTTACACTTTCATATTAACAAATTAATAATATTAAACTCATGAGTATTGCTTCAATAAGAGTCTCTATCTTATATTAAAGTGTTGCACATGTTAAATGCTATATATCATTACACTTACCAGCAAAACGATAAAGTAGAGAATATTGACGATATTTTAATACATAAAATTATTATACGAAGAATTATATGGTTATTAACTTATACATTCTTCGACTTTAATCCTGAATTTTGTTGATATTCATTAATCTTGATTGGTACAACCAACTTGAAGGTTATCCATCGCTACGTCGACAGCTAATATTACTAGTTAATAGTATGGAGATTTACAATCTGCTTTTCCATCGTCTTGGTTGTCATGACGACCGTCTCTTCGGCAAGCTATTAACCTCCAGGCCATTTCTACATTGGTCTTATCTCGATATTGCTTTTTATCGAAAAACCTACAAAATAAGTTGAGGTGATGACACTAACAGCTCATGGGAACGTATAAAGTTGAAAACGTGTTAAAGCTGTTACACAATTCTCGCAAGAGATCAAAAACTGGAATCGATGGTAAAATAGTGTTTTGGACGAATTTCAAATGTCATAGCTTAAGTATTCTTTCCATGGAATAATCGTTTTCTTCGTTTCTATATTTTCACATAAAAACATAAATAAAATAAACACCCGGCATAAAAGTTCATTATCGAAGTAATGAAATCTATAATATGAAGATATTTTCGTTTCTTTTTAAAAAATGTTGAAATATTGAAGAATATTATTTCGAATATTAATTAAATAATAAATAGGCTTATTGATAGAAATACACTGAAATTCTTCAGCACAAGGGAAGAATGACTCCATGTTAAATAAAAAAAAAAAAACGCAACAAGCCTGAAATCCAGGAGCCATTTTCTTCTAATTCCCATAATATTTTCGAAAAGATCCAACTTTTAATCTACAGTGGTCTCAAAAAAATATTCTAAACAAACAAACGAACAAAAAAACACAACGTTTATTGTGTTTCCTAACTGAAATGAATATTTTAGCTGTGAAGATCGAATTCAATAACAATTTAAAAACGACAAAAAGTAATTTTTAAATGCGCAACAAATTCAATAAAGCATTTTGAATCTAAAACTGTGTAATAAGATATGATAAAAATTAAAAAATAACTAATTTTTAAGAAAATATCTCTGTCAACCATCGAAAAAAAATAAATATGGTATCAAGCATTAAAAGTGGCTAAATTTGTAAATGTAATTAACACAGTTTACTCCAATTTCACATTGCTATCACAGAATATTTTAATTGATATTTGATGCTGTAATACGTTTATTGAATTTATTATTTTAAATTTAATAACATTGCGAAAACGTTTAATTTCGAATTTTCTTTTAAAACGGGTGGATATTAATTAAAATACCAATTAAGAAAAGAAAATTTTTTATAAAAATTTTTCAATGATTTCCCTATTTTTATGCAAATCTTATGTTCATAAATTTCACATTTTTTTCTAATTTCTTTTTCATTTATTTAAGAAAATTGCTTTAACCAGTGTATAATTCTAAAATTATTATCTTAAATTTAACAATACATAAAGCAAAAGATATATATTCTTAAGGATCATAAAGAAGTATCTATTATTATAATTGAGATAAAATCAAAATTGTATTTTTAATTTTTAAAAAATACGTAATAGCGTTCAGAATTTTATTTTAGTATAATTTAGACAATCTATTTATGTAGCGAGACCATAAACATGTTGTAGTTTAGGAGAAAACACATGTAAACACATGAGATGCTATACCAAAGTACTGTTTCTTTCTATTCGCTAGAACGCTTTCCTTTTTTTTCCATCAGAAGCATGGGTAAAAAAGAAATTCTAGTGTTTGTTCGTAAAACCGTAAACGTGATTATTCTGTATTTCCGGTCGAACTGATTCCTTTAATCTAGCCGTCGCCTTGGACAGATGTTCAATCAGTAAAGAATACGTTGTGTGCAGTTTCAATGCAATTCAGTAACATACGATCATCTGATAGTAGCCTTTCCTAAACATCTTTCAAAATCTTTTTAAAAGCGTCACCATTTTAAAAAATTATTTTTATACTTCTTCACACTTTCTTATTTCTGCACTTATATGAGACAGATCTCCATTATTCATTATTTCAACATTTTCCGTTCACGTGAATAGTGGGTAAAAACAGAACTGTAAAAGGAAACGTTATTTCCAATACCATTCCTGTTGTTTTAAATAACTTGTAATATAAATGTTTTATTAGGTCTTAAAAATTAATTTCATATATACGAGTGAAGTTCATTAAGTAAAGATACAAACGCAAGAATAGTCAGATGTTGTGTTAATTCTAAAAATAATATTTTGAGAAATTTTGCTTTAGATAGCTGGCTGCATTTTAGATAATATAAGACGATATTTAGTATGTTCTGAGAAATTTAATTTTAAAATAATTTGCTTAATATAAGTATCCAGAATGCTGCTGATAAAAGGCACAAAACCACTCGAAATTTGCAGAATTGATAGGCAATTAAGAGAACGAAGAAGAATTTCTTGAGCGCATAATGACTAGTTATAAAACCTGAATTCATTATCACGAAACGATTTTTATGAGATAAATTATAGAATGAAGTTTTCCTTTAGAAAAGTTAAAGGTATAGACATCAATTGGCAAGATTATGCAGACTTTGTTTTGGGACAATGACAATCGTATTTTCGTGTATTACATAAAACCAGACGCTTCAGTGACCAGTGCCTACTACTCTCAGATGCTCGAAAATGATAAAAGACAAATAATAATCAAAAACACTAGAGGGGGAAAAACAGTGTAAAAACAGCAATTATGCTTTATGATAATGCTTCTTTTATCAAACTAGCAGAGAAGCCATCACAATATTAGGATGGGAAATACTACCATATCCTGCGTGCAGCCCGGATTTAGTATTATCTGATTTTTTGGCTGTTTCGATTACTCAAAGCATCACTACGAGGATAAAGTTCCAGTGAAATAGTGATGTGAACACAATAGTGCAACTCTGGATTCGTAAGTAACCAGAAGAATTTTTTCCATAAAAATGTAAAAGTTAGTAGGAAGAAGAACAAGTATCTTTCCGTGTTAAAGATTATTTCACAACATTAATCTCAATTGTAGCTTTGTAAAATAATCATAATTACTAATTTTGGATATGCCTACTTATTTAACAACCCCTCGGATATTCTTATTCATTTTTATAAATTATAATATTAGCGATATCCAACAAATAATTTTTTGATGAAGTATGATATTCTAAGCTAATTTAAAAAAATTAAAATTTATTAATTAAATAAGTATTAAGTATCGTAAATATTAAAATTTAAATTCTTTCATTTAATTTTGACTTACAAATTTTCAAAATTAGCTTTTTTAAAACAAGAACATTTTGAAAACAAATTAAATGTAATAATAACACACAATATAAATATTTTGCAGTTAATATAACTGTATAAAGTGGAAAGAAGAAAACCAAAAGACATTTACACTTTCATATTAACAAATTAATAATATTAAACTCATGAGTATTGCTTCAATAAGAGTCTCTATCTTATATTAAAGTGTTGCACATGTTAAATGCTATATATCATTACACTTACCAGCAAAACGATAAAGTAGAGAATATTGACGATATTTTAATACATAAAATTATTATACGAAGAATTATATGGTTATTAACTTATACATTCTTCGACTTTAATCCTGAATTTTGTTGATATTCATTAATCTTGATTGGTACAACCAACTTGAAGGTTATCCATCGCTACGTCGACAGCTAATATTACTAGTTAATAGTATGGAGATTTACAATCTGCTTTTCCATCGTCTTGGTTGTCATGACGACCGTCTCTTCGGCAAGCTATTAACCTCCAGGCCATTTCTACATTGGTCTTATCTCGATATTGCTTTTTATCGAAAAACCTACAAAATAAGTTGAGGTGATGACACTAACAGCTCATGGGAACGTATAAAGTTGAAAACGTGTTAAAGCTGTTACACAATTCTCGCAAGAGATCAAAAACTGGAATCGATGGTAAAATAGTGTTTTGGACGAATTTCAAATGTCATAGCTTAAGTATTCTTTCCATGGAATAATCGTTTTCTTCGTTTCTATATTTTCACATAAAAACATAAATAAAATAAAATAAACACCCGGCATAAAAGTTCATTATCGAAGTAATGAAATCTATAATATGAAGATATTTTCGTTTCTTTTTAAAAAATGTTGAAATATTGAAGAATATTATTTCGAATATTAATTAAATAATAAATAGGCTTATTGATAGAAATACACTGAAATTCTTCAGCACAANTTTAACCAGTTCTATAGTAAGGTAACATTCCAATAGACAATATGCAAAGCTTTTTTTTCAGTTTACAGCAGTATTTATTACACAAAATTTAAGTAAAGCTTAACATGCCGATCTTGCCCCGATCTCCCCTATAAGATATAAAATACAAAAATTAGTAAGAATGAGAGTAATTTATAATAAAAAAATACTTTTATGTCTATGCACTCTAGTATAATTTTTGCAACAATTCATTCCGTTTCATTAACTAAAATTACTTATTTTGAATATAAAATAATATTAATTTTAATCAGATTATCTTTATAACATTTGCGACATTTAACTAAAAAGACGTAAAATATTTAACGTAAAATATTTTTAAGTTTTAAATTATACAGTAGATATATAGAAATGATGCTTGAATCATAAAAGCAAAAGTAAATATATAAATTTTAAAATTTAAATAATTTAAAACTTTCCATTTTTCCACTCCAGTTTTAAAATTTTGACAGATTCAGTTGACTCGAATAAAAATCAGAACGGACAGAAGTAAAAATGAAGATTCGATGCTTATGAAATCGAAGAGAGAAGGAAAAAAATAGAAAAAGGATTCAGGAAATGGGTTTAAGGGTATATAAACATATTTAAGAGTCGAAGACGGCCTAAAAGATTTTGACTGGATATCGAAATATAGTAGAAGAAGAAAACTCGAAAGATATGAAGAGGGAGAGATATGATACGAGAAAGAACTGAAAGAGAAAAAATAAAATAAAAATTATATAAATAATATTAATACAGTATACTGTCAAAGTTAAAATAATGAGCTATTTTATTTCATAATAGTAATCTAATGAAACATCGAAAAATAATATTCAATATACAGAAAAAACAAATATTAATAACAATAATTTTGGAAATCGTTTAATTTAATTAACAAAACAATTTGTATCAATAATAAATAATTTCACCACGTTATAGTATTCTATAAAATACTTCATTTCAAAATTTAATCCATATATAATTATATAAATATGATGTAATTACATAATAATATAATTACGATTACTATAAAACATAAAATTTATCTGTGTTTTAGGAAATTCGATTAATAAATACAATCGAATCCTAATAAAAACCTCTGAAATAAGTTTCACTTATGTCACGTATCATGTAAGAATTTGATAAACCGAATTTCGATTTGTTACAAATATCAATATTTATAAGAAAGGTAAGCCTACTTCAATATATTTATCTCACTCGATTCGCTATTTTATATGCATTTTATGTGCATCTACTACCAGAAATAACACTTGAAAAAATTCTGCCCAGTCATATAGGCCCTACATGTTATGTATTTAGAATAGATAAAACCGATCAAATGGCTGTATATTATTAATTTATGTTAATTTTCATATATTCATATGAAAATTAACATAATATGTAACTATAATTTTTTCAATATGTAACTATAATTAGTTAATTTTCATATATTCATATGAAAATTAACATAATATGTAACTATAATATGTTAATTTATTAAAATATATTTAAAACGTTTAAAATTATTTAAACATGTATATAAGTTACATTTCATAACGAATATAAAATGAATTCTAGTCAAAATACTACTACTGTCATTATTAAGGTGATAAGCCTGAGAACATGAAAATCGTAGAATTAATTAAATAAAAATACTTAAAATAAAATAATGGATTAATTTTTTTATTTAAAATTATTCAAAACTTAATTAAGATTCAATTTCTTAATAAAAATTCCCACTATTATAATATTTGAAAAATAATGAAAGGAATTTCATGATCTTAGCTATACATCGATTTATGTAGAATTAATAACGTTTTAAGCAAATTCTTGATATTATTAGTAAAATATGAGTTTCTTCTAATCTTTCTTAAATAATAAATTTTTCTAATTTAACCATAAATTTATTTTTATTTATGCATTTTGATTACTGAATATTACAAATTTTATTTCATGAATTTTTTTCTTTTTAATTTATTTCGAGATTTAGATTAACTGAATAGCTGAAATGAATTCGAACGAAATTTTTATTATATATTTATCTAATTGTGTATCTATCAATATATCAACTGATTATTTTTCAGTTTATAATTCAATAGTATAAAACGTCATAATTGTTTATTGTTGTTATGATTAATTAATTAATTAATCAATTAAATATTATAAAATATTAATGTGATAATTTCTTCGGATATTCTTTGTAAATACTTTATAAATTAAATAATATTATTTTCAAACTTATTGCTTGCATTTTCCTTCTGTTAAATTTTAATAAAGTAACTATGAATAAAAATATCGTTTTAACTAAAAAGCCAATTTACTTTAATATTTTTTCTTAATATATAATATAAATAGTTACTAAGTTATTAATAATCGTTTTATGAGAGAGTTCAGAAATATGAAAAAAATACATAAATTACTTCAATATAAAATGTCAACTTTAACTTTTTCCTGATATACTTTACATATGGAAAAAATAGTCTAAGATTTAATATAAAAAATCAATATAAAATAATAATTCATAAAAAATATATCAATATTAAATATTATTTTCTTGAAAAATTGTTTTTCCTCACCCTTAAACATTGACATATTAGAAAGAAAGAAACACAAGACATTTTAAACATAAAAATCAGCTTAAAGATCCTGAATTATTTTAAGTTTGACATATATTAATGATGAAATTAATATAAATAATCAATTCAATTCAATGTTTATTCGTAAAAGAGGCATCCGCCTGTAGATTAATATCAAACAATTATTTATTATCACAAAAGTAAAATCATCTAAACCAATTTAAACTATTTATTTATCTAACCTCCGGTTACAACTTATTGTCGTGTATAATAAACCAAAATTGAGTAGTATTGTACTTCACTCTTTCTCAAACTATTACTCTTTGCCTTAAGCAATCTAATGTACCGTACTTTGAACCCTATTATAGTGCTTAATACTAGTATTTAGTACTTTTGTCAACAAAACATTGAAATTATTTTCTAATTGAATACAATTAACATGTTTTAACATTTAAGATTTTTTCGCGAATAAGAATTTTTGAGGATAATTATATAACCTGTAGATTGTGCCTATCTTTGCACTATTGAAAACTTCATACATAGCTCTTTCATTAAAGCATTTTGATAATAAATTCAGATCAAATTTTTGTTTTAGCTCATTTGTGTCCATGCAATCACAGAATATATGAAACTTAGTAATTGTATTATGACATCTTGGGCATCTGCATTTTGAAAATTCAAAGAATTTATTGTTAATTAATACCCAATTTTTACTTCATCTGAGTTATATAAAAAATTTTTTACGTAAAAGGCTAAATTTGTTAGCATATAATTGTTATTGAGTGGATAGTCTAGAATTATATTATACCAATCAGATTTCGTCCTTTTATGTATATCTTCTATATCCTGAGATAGGGAGATTTCTAATACTCTTTGTATTAACTGTTGGCTTAGCTGATCACTTCTCTCCATAGGATCCATAAATATTTTTATAGAAAAACCATAGATATTTAATATTTTTGAAATTTGTGTTACCCAGTTTTTACTTTGTTCTCTGCCCATAGATTTCTGATATAATTGGTATAATAATTTCGTCGATACATTCTCTGCGTATTTTAATTTTAGGAGAAATTTTATATATCTCTTTATCAAGGTACCATTTATTTTAAACCTGTTTAGTTCCAACTGAGGGCACTACCTGGTATGTTAATAAATAAAACAGCCATACTAAGCATTTTAGTCGACTGTAGATATACTGAGATATTTAATTGTTTTTACTTTTCAGGCAGTTATATATAACAAAGAAAAAATCGCCATTTTTTGACAATCGATCAAAAAATGATCCCCTAAGTTTTTTACAGTTTTGAACTCAGGACACCTTAAAGCATCGAAAAAAATAATAAATAAATAAAAAAAATATCGGTGATAATTTTTGTATGTATGGATATATATAATTATATAAATATGATGTAATTACATAATAATATAATTACGATTACTATAAAACATAAAATTTATCTGTGTTTTAGGAAATTCGATTAATAAATACAATCGAATCCTAATAAAAACCTCTGAAATAAGTTTCACTTATGTCACGTATCATGTAAGAATTTGATAAACCGAATTTCGATTTGTTACAAATATCAATATTTATAAGAAAGGTAAGCCTACTTCAATATATTTATCTCACTCGATTCGCTATTTTATATGCATTTTATGTGCATCTACTACCAGAAATAACACTTGAAAAAATTCTGCCCAGTCATATAGGCCCTACATGTTATGTATTTAGAATAGATAAAACCGATCAAATGGCTGTATATTATTAANTTTGTTAATTAATAACGTTGTTTAAATTAATTCACAGTATAATTAAATATTTATTAACACACATAAAAGATATGTATATATATATAAAGTATATGTAACTATCATTCAATTTGCATTTATATATATATCGTTATCTAGAGGATATATATCTTATATGAAAAAAAAATGAGAAGAAACACTATACTTCGTATCAGACATTTATTTTAAGAGATTTTAGTGACATATTCTATTTTTTTGCAAATAAAAGTTTTAAATTACGTGTCATTTTCGACATTTGATACCATCTAAAACTTCAACTAAGTATCTTCAAGATTAGATGTCTATTTTGACTATATTCGATAACTCATTTCAAGTCACGAGTTATATTCAATTATATTTTTGATTATGTTTATTTTTCTGGCGAAAATTGTTTATCAAAATAATAAAATATTTATAGTTACAAAATGAATAATATATTGTGATAACTTTCTAGTGAAAATGAAATTAATTTGTGAACGAATAAAATATATCTTATTGGAATATTTATCATATAAATTTGCAAAAAAATATTTCCTTATATATTACTGTACAAAATATTTAAATATTTAGAAGGTAATTTTGAATTATACTTGAAAATTTCAGCAAACAAAGTTTAACACTATTATACTCTAATTGAAGAAATCAGGCAATTGAATTCTATACCAGTTATGAAATTTTTGTAGAATAATTTAATAATGAAATCAAATATGAGAAAGTATTACATGCACCTGAATAATTTAATGTTTATGTATTTTAAATGAAAATGATTAAATAGTCTAAAATAACTGCAAAAATACAGGTATATAATAAAAGAAAAATGTCTTATAATTATAACTATAAAATAATTTTAGCTGTAAATAAACAAATTCTACTGATGTTAATTCCGATTTCATGCAAACAAAAATCTATTACCATGAAGTGATTTTTAAAAATAGGGAAGTAGACTATGAGGAAAGTTTTTATAATGATATCAGACAAACTAGACAATTCTGATTGTATTTGTGTTATCTGTTGTAATTCCTATTCAGAGAGTAAGCAAAGAGCAATTTAGGTTAAATGCAAACGTGCTACGAATGAGCTCATCACAGGATATAGATCTATATCTGGAGAATTAGCAAGACAATGTTGAAGCAGTTGTTATAACTTCCTCCAGTATAAATCCAAGATCTAAATTTTCTTAAGAGAATTCTCATTCATTACGTAACTAAATTAATTTTATATCATTCTATTAAAACTGTGTTTTGCGAATTATACATCTTTTATTCATATCTTGAATACTAATGATAGATTACTGTATATAAAATTTTATGTAGTTTTATATTTAGATAATAATAAGAAATACAAGTTATTCATAATAATAATTATTTTATTTCTAATTAATTCAAAAATAAAACTTTAACTCTAAATACAGTATATGAATATATCCAGTCTTGTTAACCAATATTACTTATCATTTAATACATGTTATTCAGTTAACATTAATATTGCATTTATTAGTACTTGTAATTCTGGTCATAATTAATGTGATTAAATGATTAAATGGATGCATTTAATTGACAAGATTTTTATATAAAATATTTATTTACATATTACATTACACTACTGAATCTACATCATAAATATTTTACATTAATTCAGTTTAGTAGGCATCAAACCAGTAACTGTTACAATTATTTACATAAATAATTAATAGCTACCACTACAAATATAATACAGATAGTCCATTAATGATTACTGTTAAATTCCTATCGTCGGTTCAATAGTTTGATCGATTTTAGTTCTATTCGTAGAACAAATCTCCAATCCATTTTACACCTGTCAATTTTTATTTGAATAAAATTTATATAAATAGTTAAGAATAAAATTAATAACAGATTCAAATTATTAAAAATATAAAATATTAAAGGAAAATGTTTTCAGATAGCACGTGCTTCAGCTGAGAATAAACAGTAAATTAACTAGAGGATAGATGTAAAGGAAAATGAACAGTAATAAACATATACAAGTAGCAAAATATACTTATCAGAATTCATTGTCCATAATTAAATAGAATTACACGAAATGGGAAGACCAAACGGAAGGAAATATGTTTGCGCTTCATCGAAACATGAAGAGGTTTGATCTGCTAATATAACGTAACGGAAATAATTTAAATCAGTACTGAAATGAAAATAAAATATATATCAAACGCATTAACGTTAATTTTCTGTCAGTCGTATACAAACATTTTCATGCATTTTATAGAAGATAAAGATAAACTTTGTATTCATTTATCATACACTCCCCCAAAAATTTTAATAAAAAATAAGTTCACAAAAATTAAATCATAACTAAAGTTTTATAAAATTAACCAATTTTATTTAAATATTTGAATATACAGTATAGTTTTTATTTTATCGTCCCATTCTATTGTATTTTATTAGTTTCAAACAGCAAGATTAAGTAACGGAAAGATTTCTTATTCATGTATTCATATAACATGTGTTATAAATGATGATTCTTAAATGATACACTACTCAAGTTTCGTATGCGTAAAATTTCAAACCACGAAACCAAAATTACTATTTAAGAGAACAATTATGATAATGAGAACATTTTTGTATAAAAATAATTTCGAACCTTGTTACAACTATATGAATTATTATTTCAACAAATGAACAGAAATTTATATACCTAATAGATTGTTTTTTTTTGTTTGTTTTTAATTTTAAATATAATCTGTTTAGAGAGTCTACAAAGTATACAACACATAAAAAACCTTGCATTATATTTTTTTGAAACTTTTAGAACATTTGAAAATTATGACTATAATATATTTTGAAGTATGTGAAGAATTTCGGTATAATCGTATCAAATTCTACATCTATATATTTTCAATTATAATAAAGTATGAAAAATCTGATTAAAGTCGTTATTTATTATCTTCTAGGACTATATTTTATAAAGTTTCTCTTCTAAATTTTTATTCTGTCTTCAACTCTATACATATTTTTCAACTTATACGTTTTTGTAATACAGTAACTAAAGAATACGTATTAATCATTTTAATTACTATTGATTAAATAACTCGATAGTAATTAAAATGATTGTTTAAAATGTTTCAAAAATATCTGAAAGTTCTACACAAAAGAATAAATTCGATAGAAGCGAACAATCGCATAATATTTATGCTTAGCTGAACTCACTGCATTAACAAAATTGCCACGTATGCAATATATCATATATGACAATTTTTGTATGTTTTATATTTTTAAGCTACTGATTTTTCGATTTTTCCACCAATAATTTAATTACCTTTGTTTTCTTTATAACTTACCTAATAACGTGAAAATAATTGAATCGGCTTAAAAATTATACTTTGTTTCGATTTTAATAAACATTCGATTTTGTTCGTCATCACGCTTTTAATAAATTCTCTCGTAAAAATTCGATAACAGATTAAAATTTAATGTTTCATATAAATTATCTCGGCTATAAATCAGACAATAAAAATTATGTAGTATGAGCTGATAACAGATTAAAATATTTTATCAGCTATAATATCTTAAATATTAATGCTATATATATATATATTTAAAAAATGGAATAAATTTGATATATTACTTTCAAAAAATATTTGATAGGCTAATAATTTTTATCCGGAACAACGTATTAGAGAGATTAGTTTTATCTTTAAAAATGTTTTCTGAATTCGCAACTCCCACTGAAACCACTAATTCATACTTTATCGGGAAAAATTAAACATTTATGAAATGCTAAGTTATTGCTACAAAATTTTGATATTCAGCTTTAACGACTGAATGAAATTTCGATGTGTCATCTATTTTTAGTTCTCTTTTTTAATAATACCTTTTTTTATTTTCTTTCTTTTATGCTGGAATGAATATGTTTAGTGCATAAACATAATTTAACAACCTTTCTTATACTTAATGTTAGATGTAATTATGTCATAGAAAATCTTAAATAAAGGTTAATATTATATCAAATTTTCATACTAGCTACTTAATTTTACATTTTATTTATCAAGACAAGAATAAGTTAATAAAAATAAATGAAAATGGAATAATTTTACTTGATTATATCATATAAATGTCAACATTAATGTCAGAAAGAAATAACTTTTTTTTTTTAATTTTAGTTCTTGCGGCTATTATATTATTCATTTTCTCCAAACTAAAAAATTCAGAAGATTGCATTCCTTTTGAATTTGAAAATGAAATAAAATGCAAATCATCCATTTACCATCTTGAATTATATTTTTTAATTCTTTTAAGTAAACAAGATCAACGCCAAAACGATGATAACGAATACTAAATTATTTTTATCTCTTATTATCTAATTTCAAATAAAATAAAATTACATTTTTCTTCAAAATTTATTTTCTAGTCTAATTATTATTATTATTATTATTATTATTATTATTATTAATAGCTATAGGGGAGATCGGGGCAACTTCGGCAAGCGGGGCAAGTTTGTCAAGCGCTTTTTTTAAAAAACAAATTAAAAGGAGACTTTGGTTATAGGTTAGGCAGTTGAGTTTTATTAGTGGCTTGTTGAGTGTAGTGTTTTTATTGTTCTCCAACAAGCGTAGTTGAATTATCAAGCAAATTTTCATTTTCGTTGAATTCCATATAATATTTTTTTTCCATTTATATTGAATTGGCAGGTTTTGTTATAATTCCATGATAACGAAAGTTACTTTTCCTGTTAGAAGGATGTAACTTCAACTTATTCACGTGGCCAGATCGTGGCTTGGCATTCTGTTCTCAGGGTTGTACTTAATGTTTCGAAATCATGACTAGCGGGGTAAGATCGGCAACATAAAGCCACATTAGAAGCAAAGGATAAAAATCAAACAGATGATAAATGAAAACATGTTTGCATTTGTTATTCATGTATATATGTCTTTGAACTTGCATTTCGTTGTAATAATATTAAATGGGTGTTGGATTTGTATTTCTTTGTTTTAATAGTGAATTCCAACTTATACATTGTTAATAACATAATTTTATATACGTGCCTATCTTGCCCCATTACTGTTGCCCCTATACCAGGGGCAACTTTAATAAAAATAATTAAAATAATTACAACTTTACAAAAAGAGAGAAGTTGCCGATCTTGCCCCTATACCCGGGGCAACTTCGTCAATTTCTCTCTTCTTGTAAAGTTGTAATTATTTTAATTATTTTTATTTCCAAACTGATTTTAACCAGTTCTATAGTAAGGTAACATTCCAATAGACAATATGCAAAGCTTTTTTTTCAGTTTACAGCAGTATTTATTACACAAAATTTAAGTGAAGCTTAACATGCCGATCTTGCCCCGATCTCCCCTAAATTACGAATATAATAAGTTCTTTAAAAATATATAAAGGAAGATTTTTATTTAGGATTACGAAAGGCTGTAATTCTTATAATATAGCCTACTTCATATTATAAATCTCTTTTCGGATTCTTTAGATGCATTTTTAATATTTCTTTACATATTAATACATAAATATTAATATAAAAAGACAGAAAAGATAAATCGCCAAGCACGATCAAAAAGAATTCAGGAAAAATTATAAATTTTTCCATTCCGAAACTTGCTTAACAATCACTTTGAGAATGATTTCCAAAAATAATTTAAATATGTGAAAACATATTTAAATTAAATTCTTTTCGGATATTTAAGCATATCAACATAGATGAATTTCTTAAAAAATGAATGTTAAATTCGAAGGTGAATGAAACATCAACATACATTAAAAAAAGACATCGGCCGTACACGAAATGTTTAGCCGGCAGAAAAAGAATAAATAAAAGGGCATGGGAAGAAGGAGGAGGAGAAGATAGACAGTAGGGAANTCATAAAAGCAAAAGTAAATATATAAATTTTAAAATTTAAATAATTTAAAACTTTCCATTTTTCCACTCCAGTTTTAAAATTTTGACAGATTCAGTTGACTCGAATAAAAATCAGAACGGACAGAAGTAAAAATGAAGATTCGATGCTTATGAAATCGAAGAGAGAAGGAAAAAAATAGAAAAAGGATTCAGGAAATGGGTTTAAGGGTATATAAACATATTTAAGAGTCGAAGACGGCCTAAAAGATTTTGACTGGATATCGAAATATAGTAGAAGAAGAAAACTCGAAAGATATGAAGAGGGAGAGATATGATACGAGAAAGAACTGAAAGAGAAAAAATAAAATAAAAATTATATAAATAATATTAATACAGTATACTGTCAAAGTTAAAATAATGAGCTATTTTATTTCATAATAGTAATCTAATGAAACATCGAAAAATAATATTCAATATACAGAAAAAACAAATATTAATAACAATAATTTTGGAAATCGTTTAATTTAATTAACAAAACAATTTGTATCAATAATAAATAATTTCACCACGTTATAGTATTCTATAAAATACTTCATTTCAAAATTTAATCCATATATAATTATATAAATATGATGTAATTACATAATAATATAATTACGATTACTATAAAACATAAAATTTATCTGTGTTTTAGGAAATTCGATTAATAAATACAATCGAATCCTAATAAAAACCTCTGAAATAAGTTTCACTTATGTCACGTATCATGTAAGAATTTGATAAACCGAATTTCGATTTGTTACAAATATCAATATTTATAAGAAAGGTAAGCCTACTTCAATATATTTATCTCACTCGATTCGCTATTTTATATGCATTTTATGTGCATCTACTACCAGAAATAACACTTGAAAAAATTCTGCCCAGTCATATAGGCCCTACATGTTATGTATTTAGAATAGATAAAACCGATCAAATGGCTGTATATTATTAATTTATGTTAATTTTCATATATTCATATGAAAATTAACATAATATGTAACTATAATTTTTTCAATATGTAACTATAATTAGTTAATTTTCATATATTCATATGAAAATTAACATAATATGTAACTATAATATGTTAATTTATTAAAATATATTTAAAACGTTTAAAATTATTTAAACATGTATATAAGTTACATTTCATAACGAATATAAAATGAATTCTAGTCAAAATACTACTACTGTCATTATTAAGGTGATAAGCCTGAGAACATGAAAATCGTAGAATTAATTAAATAAAAATACTTAAAATAAAATAATGGATTAATTTTTTTATTTAAAATTATTCAAAACTTAATTAAGATTCAATTTCTTAATAAAAATTCCCACTATTATAATATTTGAAAAATAATGAAAGGAATTTCATGATCTTAGCTATACATCGATTTATGTAGAATTAATAACGTTTTAAGCAAATTCTTGATATTATTAGTAAAATATGAGTTTCTTCTAATCTTTCTTAAATAATAAATTTTTCTAATTTAACCATAAATTTATTTTTATTTATGCATTTTGATTACTGAATATTACAAATTTTATTTCATGAATTTTTTTCTTTTTAATTTATTTCGAGATTTAGATTAACTGAATAGCTGACATGAATTCGAACGAAATTTTTATTATATATTTATCTAATTGTGTATCTATCAATATATCAACTGATTATTTTTCAGTTTATAATTCAATAGTATAAAACGTCATAATTGTTTATTGTTGTTATGATTAATTAATTAATTAATCAATTAAATATTATAAAATATTAATGTGATAATTTCTTCGGATATTCTTTGTAAATACTTTATAAATTAAATAATATTATTTTCAAACTTATTGCTTGCATTTTCCTTCTGTTAAATTTTAATAAAGTAACTATGAATAAAAATATCGTTTTAACTAAAAAGCCAATTTACTTTAATATTTTTTCTTAATATATAATATAAATAGTTACTAAGTTATTAATAATCGTTTTATGAGAGAGTTCAGAAATATGAAAAAAATACATAAATTACTTCAATATAAAATGTCAACTTTAACTTTTTCCTGATATACTTTACATATGGAAAAAATAGTCTAAGATTTAATATAAAAAATCAATATAAAATAATAATTCATAAAAAATATATCAATATTAAATATTATTTTCTTGAAAAATTGTTTTTCCTCACCCTTAAACATTGACATATTAGAAAGAAAGAAACACAAGACATTTTAAACATAAAAATCAGCTTAAAGATCCTGAATTATTTTAAGTTTGACATATATTAATGATGAAATTAATATAAATAATCAATTCAATTCAATGTTTATTCGTAAAAGAGGCATCCGCCTGTAGATTAATATCAAACAATTATTTATTATCACAAAAGTAAAATCATCTAAACCAATTTAAACTATTTATTTATCTAACCTCCGGTTACAACTTATTGTCGTGTATAATAAACCAAAATTGAGTAGTATTGTACTTCACTCTTTCTCAAACTATTACTCTTTGCCTTAAGCAATCTAATGTACCGTACTTTGAACCCTATTATAGTGCTTAATACTAGTATTTAGTACTTTTGTCAACAAAACATTGAAATTATTTTCTAATTGAATACAATTAACATGTTTTAACATTTAAGATTTTTTCGCGAATAAGAATTTTTGAGGATAATTATATAACCTGTAGATTGTGCCTATCTTTGCACTATTGAAAACTTCATACATAGCTCTTTCATTAAAGCATTTTGATAATAAATTCAGATCAAATTTTTGTTTTAGCTCATTTGTGTCCATGCAATCACAGAATATATGAAACTTAGTAATTGTATTATGACATCTTGGGCATCTGCATTTTGAAAATTCAAAGAATTTATTGTTAATTAATACCCAATTTTTACTTCATCTGAGTTATATAAAAAATTTTTTACGTAAAGGCTAAATTTGTTAGCATATAATTGTTATTGAGTGGATAGTCTAGAATTATATTATACCAATCAGATTTCGTCCTTTTATGTATATCTTCTATATCCTGAGATAGGGAGATTTCTAATACTCTTTGTATTAACTGTTGGCTTAGCTGATCACTTCTCTCCATAGGATCCATAAATATTTTTATAGAAAAACCATAGATATTTAATATTTTTGAAATTTGTGTTACCCAGTTTTTACTTTGTTCTCTGCCCATAGATTTCTGATATAATTGGTATAATAATTTCGTCGATACATTCTCTGCGTATTTTAATTTTAGGAGAAATTTTATATATCTCTTTATCAAGGTACCATTTATTTTAAACCTGTTTAGTTCCAACTGAGGGCACTACCTGGTATGTTAATAAATAAAACAGCCATACTAAGCATTTTAGTCGACTGTAGATATACTGAGATATTTAATTGTTTTTACTTTTCAGGCAGTTATATATAACAAAGAGAAAATCGCCATTTTTTGACAATCGATCAAAAAATGATCCCCTAAGTTTTTTACAGTTTTGAACTCAGGACACCTTAAAGCATCGAAAAAAATAATAAATAAATAAAAAAAATATCGGTGATAATTTTTGTATGTATGGATGTTTGTGTGGGGGAGGCACGATATTGTTCATCCTCTTTAAAGCTTAATAACGCCTGTGCTTTTTGTCGAAATTTATGAAATTTTGTAGGGTGGTTTGTGTATTAGAGAATTGATGATAATAAAGGTTTATTTTGGTGATTTAAGCTCGAGAGATGGAGAGATAATGGGACCTTATGTATCTCAAGTAGGGTCGAATTAATGACGATTTTACTCGTTATTAACAATTACAATTTTTATGAAACCCATTTCCACCCACAAAATTAAGATTTTTGCCATTTTATAATAATTAAAAATATAAAAAGTTTTTAAAATAAAATATGATAACACATGGCGCCATCAAAATTTTTAATGTTGCCGGGAAAGTTGAGCAACTACTGGTTTATTTTAATTAGCTGTAAAGGTCGAAAACGCGTTACAGTAGAAGCTTCAGTACTTAAAAATAAGTTTAAATTAGTTATTTAAAGTATTTTTAAAACAAAAAAATATACAATAAATAAATAAAATCGAGAAAGGTTTCAAAACTGTACTTGTATATTACAACAATAATAATAATAATAATAATAATAATATGCTTTTAGAAAATTTGTTTGCGCGACTTTAATACGTTATTTATATATTGTCAGTAATAGAATTATAAATATAGGGGAGATCGGGGCAACTTCGGCATGCGGGGCAAGTTTGTCAAGCGCTTTTGTTTAAAAACAAATTAAAAGGAGACTTTGGTTATAGGTTAGGCAGTTGAGTTTTATTGGTGGCTTGTTGAGTGTAGTGTTTTTATTGTTCTCCAACAAGCGTAGTTGAATTATCAAGCAAATTTTCATTTTCGTTCAATTCCATATAATATTTTTTTTCCATTTATATTGAATTGGCAGGTTTTGTTATAATTCCATGATAACGAAAGT
>NW_019384755.1:1251489-1260085 GCF_000671375.1 Centruroides sculpturatus | reverse complement strand
AGATTACAGATTAGTAAATTATAACCAAAAAAATTATTATTTTGAATACAAAACAATTATATATTATATTTGTTACCTAATGACATTAGTCCTTCCAATATAAGTCAGCAGTTGTCAAACCAGATTAAACAACTTTTAAACCATTTGTAAGGGGAAAGGGGTATCAAATGCCTGGGGGCTGCAATAAACAACTATTTACTACAACTAATAGCTACAACTGGTTGAAAAGTAGTTTAGTCTAATACCAACTTATGTTGGAAAGACTGTACGTTTCAACCAGCAATTTTTCTATTCAAATGTATACATACATCGGTCGTACACAAAGTGTTTAGCCGGCAGAAAAGAGGGTAAGGGAAAGGGGAGAGGAGATAGACGGTAGAGAAAGGTAGGATCCTTCTGAACGGCGTACATATGGCTACAGTACCCTTTATGTTGATGTTGACGTGCAGTTTTTAGGCTGCAAGGCCGTGAAACAGATAATAAATAAATAAATAAAATAAAAAAAACAATCAGTTAGTTTAACACAGAATACTTTTTCCTTAATCAGTTTAGAGATTACCTTCGCGGTTATGATTATATTAATGCCATTTATTTATTAATAAAAAAGACAAGTATATTTTTGAATAAATAAATAAAAACGTAAAAATTTTGGTGCTTTATTGCAATTCTTTAGTTATAAAACTGCTACAAGACATAAAATAATTCTCAAGAAGTAGATATAGGGCCTATATTTATAGTTGCTTTCAGTTTTTATAGTCAGAAAGTATTTTTTATGCAATAATTTTAGAAAACAAAATCAGTGTGTTCGGATTTAGATTAAAATTTTTTTCTTGAAAGATTCTTTATTTGCAACAATTATTCACAAAATGTTTTTTAGTAATTAAAGAACTAGACATAAATTATTTCGTTAGTTAATGAGAAATTCGACTTAAAAAATGTATTTGTATAGTAAGTAAAATTTATTAAAATAATGTTCTCAGATATGATATTAAAGATGATAATTTATAACTTTCATGTTAGTAGAAAGACTGCACCATAAATTTTGACAGTCGTGTAAAATTTAACAAATTCTGTAAAATTGAATTTTTTCATTATTTATTTATTTTTTGGTCATGCAAGGAAGAGGAGTTAACAAAAGAACAAAATAGAAGATAACAAATACATTTTTTCATGAATGTTTATAAAACTTGATAATGTATTTATATTATAAAATCATAAACTAGAATAATTTAATAAATAATGTTTATTTTCATATGATTTGCATTCACATTTAGGAATTCTATGACCGAGGTTCAAATAAACAACATGGTGTACCTAACATTAATCATAAAAGTGAGATTCAAATGTAAATGCTTCATAGAAATAGACAATTCTTTATCGCACGACTTTTTGAGCTATTCGAATGAAAACTGAGATCATAATTATTCACATATATTAAAAAATAATGAAGTAATGTTAATAGTAATCGAACATAAACCGGCGTAGAACCGCCTCTTCTTAAATATCGAATGCTTGTGAACAATAATTTAGCTCTTTCTAATAGGGGAAAAACATATTCCGGAAAGTTATAATCGTTAAAAAAGTTGTTTTGATTAAAATAAACTACTACCTAGTGTGAATTTTATGTAATGTTTCGCAATTTAAAGTAGGTCTTAAACTATTCTAGTGTTTTCTGGTGTTGTCTTTTTATAAAAATTCACTTTTAACTAAAAATTTTAAATATTATGCATTTAATAATCAAAATTTCCCTACAATATACAAATATATTGGGAGTATTGGGATTAAGAAAGCCGTTATTACCGTCTTTGGCATCATCCTCTGGTCTGTGTTCTTGATCAGTGGCACGTGATCTATCTACAGATGCTGATTAATCAAGCGTAGTGATAAACATAGTGATTTATATAAAACGTATATAGGCTATATATTTTTTATTTATTGAAAATAATATTTATATATTTTTCATAAAAAATAACTCGAGACTTCACTTGTATAGGCAACATATATTTATAATGTAAGTCGGGGAAGATACCATAGCTAAGAAATATTTCGCAATATATGGAAAACTACTAATCATTTACCTTCGGAAAATTGTATAAGATAATTGGAACACATTTGTTTAACTATGCTTCGTTGGAGAACTCCAGATATTTACTGGTCAGGTAGTAAATAACCGAAATTTCCTACCTTTCATAAGTAGCATCTTTTCCGGTTATAAGGTTAAGATGCAAGTGGTACTGAAAAAAGATGCCAGTTGTATGGAATATCAAGTAGTGAACAATAAAGGATATTTTTGTTGTTACATGTTACACATTAATTAATGCCAAAATCATCAACTTCATGACATTATCATAAGCATAGTTTAAAACGCTTTATTAAACCTTCTGGAATTACATTTATTATATTTTCCGTATTGCATGAAACATCTAAACAGAGCATAAATGTCTTTACATAGTGCACTGTAAATATCAGTATATCTGCATTTTCTACAGCAATTCCTGCCGAGTACACAAACTTCATAAAATCATTTTTTACGTGCGCTATATTCTATTCAATCACATATTCATCAAATACAATGTGGCATCTGACTCCAAATATCCGAAAACGATGCCATTACGGTGTACTCCTCAAACTGGCACTTTGCAAATTCTCCGCATTTACAAAGAGCCAGTTTGAGGAGTAGACAATGGTGACATCTTTTTCTGACTTTTGGGGTAATATTCCATATTGTATTTGGTGTATGTAATTGGATTGAATAAAAAGCATGTAAAAAATGGTTTTATGAAGTTTATGGACTCTGCGAGAACAATTGTAGAAAGTGCAAATGTACAAACATTTGCAGTAAAAATTTTCGACTTACACAAAACCGAGATTAACGAAAAGAAATATTAAATGTCTACTTAATAGCAATACTCAACAATGAGTATAAATTCGCAAATACTTCGCATGAATGACGATAAACCAAAATAAACTTATATATCTTACACAGAAAACGCAGATAACAATAGTTAAAATTGAGTTGCGCTGACATCTGTTGGCTAATGAGCAAGTTTCGAGTGTAGTAACTTTCCCGAATATCACATTCTCCTTCTTCCCACTTATATCAAGAAACGTTTTACTTTTCTCCATAAGAGCCACATTTTTTCGCTACGCCACTATTTTCGATACAACCAATTCTGTCCACACTTGCACAACTGTATCAGTGAGCTTACGAAGTCCATACACGATATCAGAACTCTTGCTGGCAAGACAGCGTTTCAAATTCACACAAATCTAATTGTGCTGCTATAAAGCTGAAATCTATTTTGACATAAAGTCCAGATAAATTTCAAAAGTGTAAGATGATTTCAGAACCCTTAGGTCCTGCATGTTTTAAATGCTTAAACTTATCCTCAGCATCGGTTTGACATTCACCTTGAACTGAATCTGAGTATACGTTTGCATCTGTATATATAATAATGTACATTATTATAATATAGAGATATAGAATATGATCATTTAATAATATAATCATTGTAATATTACTTTCTATTATTGAAATTGTGGAACGAGTGTGTGCGTTATCTGGTTTAATAAATAACAATTGATCTGTTACTGATGATCATGTGTTAAATAGATAGATAATATTAATTATCAAAATCTCACGTAGAATTATTGTAATAAATGTAACTCTACAAGATATAAGTTAAAATTAACTTACATCTTATTTGCATCTGAAATGTAAAATTGTTATTTTGATTATTTTTATTATTTATTTGAAAGTCAATGAAACAGATACCTGTAATACCAAAGAGACTTTTGTAATCAGTCTTAAAAATTTCATCAAGCATCATGACAACCAGAGACGAGCTGAAGTTTTTAATCAACTAGAGAGGTATTTTTTTAAAAAAACAGCTCTTAAAACACTTAAATTATATATTTTTAAATATTAAAAATAGATATTCGATTATCAACAACATGTATAAGACCATAACAAGACGCAATCTTTATTTTGTCTTAAGTGTTGCAATATTAATTAAAAAGCATTATATTAATTTAATTTTGACACTTATTTCGAGATTAGCCTATATTTTGATAGATAGTAGAGACATTTTATAAATTAATGAACTCATTGCAAAATTAGAGTAAACTTTTCTTCCGATTTCGAAGGATATGTAAATAAAAATAATTAATTTGTTTTGCGTAATTTTATGTACTTTAACTATGTCTGAAATTTATTTATTACAATATATTTTACAGAATAAAAATCTATAGTCTCGAGGTATCAACATATCTCATATAATTGAAATTAAAAAAAATCAGTTATTTCTTAGTACTGCATAAGATTGTGACTATAACAAATGAAAAACATTTATTTTATATTGTACAAATGCAATATATTTGTAAATAGATACCATTACAATCATAGGCAAACACTTTTTCACGAATTAGATAATTATAAAGTCAATTACATTAGAGTAAAGAACTTAATCAAGATGAAAACTTTAAAGCATATTATCATAAAATGCTGCGATATTCAAGGCAACAATTACGGTTTTATACAAGTGATAGACTCATCTGTAGCCATAAGATGTCGAAAAGTACAGTGTCTTTTAAATTAAAGACAGAAAACACTTATTTTATTAAGTTTAAATCTAATAAATATAGTGGAAAAAATTTAACTTAACGGCTACTTAAGATTTTCTTGATCTCACGATAAGTCACTTTGCTTCAGAAAGAAACCAATTCTAGAGAATCTCAGAAGTGATTACTACAGAGAAAAGTCGAACACATTAAGCCATGCATTCAAATAACAATTTCATAAAATGATTTTTGTCTGTGTGAGGAATAAATGATGCGTAGAGTTCATATTACACTAACTTATTCCAGAAAGGACTGGGGAATAGAATATGAGTCTCTGGATTCCATAACGATGATGACAATTTTCTTCAGAGTATTAATTCAAAATCCTCAGCATAAACCATGGAAAAAAGTAAAGAAAACTCTTAGACTCGAAATTTTACTATTATATCTAATCTGCAAAATATGTAAACTTCTCGAAATACAAGATATGTTCCAAAAGCTAATCATAGAATAACTTACATATCTGACAAGTGACAAATGGTCATACAATAAACGATAACACTCTAAAGTATCATTTATTTTTTTCCAACTCATCGCTTTCGCATCGCACTATTATTATTATTATTTGAGAACAAATATTATTATAGTTATATCATAAAAGAAAAACACAAGTTTAACGTAACTTAGAATAATTTTTATCATCATTATATACT
Organism: Centruroides sculpturatus; assembly: GCF_000671375.1. NCBI lineage: Eukaryota > Metazoa > Arthropoda > Arachnida > Scorpiones > Buthidae > Centruroides > Centruroides sculpturatus. The sequence goes on along the minus strand of NW_019384755.1, from coordinate 1,254,812 downwards.
TTTTATGTATTAAAATCAATTAGCCTATATATATTATCTCCTTCAGTGGATCAATCACAAAATTATTATTATTTTTAAATGTTTTGAAGGTAAAATGGAACTTTTTAAATTCAGTTGTATAATACTGTATTCTTATTAATTGATAACTAATAGAAATCATTTTGTGTAATGTAATTTTTATAGATCAAAACACGTATAATAAAATAAACTTTAAAATTTTCTTGAATATAATCAACTAAAATGAAGATAAAACTCATATTAATTTTCATAGACTTTAGTTACGGTATTTGGGCGAATTGACGTACTCTTTGCAAATGTTTCTCGCTTGAATTTTAAAATACATCTTTACTATTGTTATTTCTTTGCAAATATTTAATTATTTAGAGTAATGAGAAAATTGAAGACTTTCAAATAGTTGATTGTTTAAAACTGTTTAATATTTTAAAACATTGATTACATGAAACATTTCAATGTTTAAAATGTTTACTTAGCTGTTTATGGTCACATTCAAATAATTAATTTTGAGTTATTTAAATGTATAATAATTTATTTTCAAATTACACATGTAACGTGTAATATTTTAATATAATTTTTACTTTTTGTTGCAATTATAAAATTGTAATTATATTTTACAGAACAATTGAAAAGAATGAAAAATTGTGAGTAAAGTACACAAACAGTAATACAAATTTCTATGTAATATTTATTATGCATAATTGGAAGGAAATATGTATAATTTATACAAATATAAATTCGTCTTATAATTCTCATATAATTATTATATTTCACATGCAAAACGTTGTTTATTACGAATAGGGTCTTCAACTGAAAAATAATTATAGCTTTAAAACTTTACAGAAAACTTTTTAAAATGATCTCTTAACGACAAAATTCTGCAAAAGATTAAAAAAAAAATTATCTATGTATTTCCTGTATTAATAGATTTATTTTTATTGACAGAAAATATAAACGGAAGTATAAATACCTCACTGTAAAATTTAAATTAAAATTTAAAGACAATCAAAACGAAGTTAGAATATCAATGTTAAAGCCAACTTTATAAAAATAAACTTAAAATTATAAAATTTAATTTTTTTAAAATTTTTTTTCTGAAAACTTTGATATTTTTACTGTTTTGATTCTGTTCCAATCAAATTTATTGCGAAAACGTTTGCCACTTTTAAAATGGTCAGTTACTATTAAATGATCTTCATATATTCAGAGAACATATTTCATTGCTTCATCTGTTTATACGATTAGCCTAGTACAGTAGTAAATTCTGCCGGGTTATCCATTAGGCACATGCCTAAGGACTTCAGATCTATGTTCCCGAAATTGAAAAAAAATTAAGAAATTTTACTGTGTTAATTGTATATCATAATTTATAAATAATTCTATAGCTACAGTTAGACGTTATACTTTTTATGATGTAAAATTATATACAGGAGACACCATCTTATGATTCCTTAATCCACCACTAGTGATAAACATTATTAAATCGAGCAATACATTTTTTAATGTGTTATTTTAATATTCTGAAGTTTATTAATTTATTGTTGTATTTTTTCATCCAGTTTGCTAAGTAATTAAGCTTTACCATTATTAACAAATAAAACGAAAAGTGAATAAATCTTATTAAAAATAATGTTAAAGTTAACAAAAACTTTTAATTATTTAAATAGGTTTACAAAAATATTGTTTTTACAATTATAAATTAGTATTAAGTAAATAAATTCATTAAATATTTTTATTATCTTAAACTAATCAAATTTTATTAAATGTTTATATTTTAAAATTTAGAATTTTATAAATGTTTTGGCAGTTTTCTCCATCAAATTTCAATAAAATCTTTTTGATGATAAATCTCATAAAACTATATAATAACATTTTATAGGTTACATAGTACATCTAAAAGACAGAATTTTATATTAATTTAAAGCCAATTTTGCAGATAGAAGATATATATCTGACTAATAATTATTTAATAAAATTAGATGTGCATCTCTTATATACGATTTATTTACTTTTAAAATTAAATATATTGTACACTGATTCGTTCTATTACGAAAACAGAAAGGTAACACATTTTAAAATAACGTTGAAAAATGTGTAGATTTCAGCAGTTCACAATAAATTATTAATATATCAAGGTCATGTTAACTAATAACGGGGGTCCTAGGTCTTATTTAGGTATTTCGTGACCCCTCTGGCATTTTAGCATTTCCCCTACCTAGAACTTACAGCCTGATCTTGGTATGGTAGATAGTAGACCGCATTACATAGCCCTATATCCATTTTGAATCCACCTGAATAATATATATATATATATATAGCCATAAGTTTAACATTATTAGATAAATACCGAAAGAAGCCATTGAAGCAGTCGAATGGAAGGAGAATAAGAATAAATCTTTATATTCTTCCAATAGAAGAAAAATAATTCTTGAATCGTCTCCGTAAATGCTGTATAAATACTAAAACTTCCATTTTTAAATTTTAAATATTAGTAAAAAATATAATGAAAGAATAATTTGTGTTGATGTCTACGTATCATGTAAATGTTTCATTGTTATTTTTTGCCAGTCTCTTCTTCGAGACGTTCGTGTTTCGAATCGAATATGCAAAAATTTGTATCCCTTCTTTTAAATCTCAGGATTTAAAAATGATTTTTCACCCTTTCAATTATTCAATTTTATTAAAAAAAAAAAAAATAGAAAAATCTCAACTTTCTACTACGCTAAATTCCTTTAAAAAAAGAAATATTATTTCTTATTGTAATATATTAATTTTTTTATTTTTGGTTTCCATTTTTTTTAATAAAATAAATTCTTTCAGTTGGAATAGTCATCCATTGTATCTGTCGCGATGACGGATGGATCGATCGAACTAATCCATTTGTTTTATTAATGATTTTTATAATCACTTTTTTGATGGAGTGATGCATGCAAAAAGCTCACAGAATTTATAATAATATAAATAAATATATTTGAATTTTATGTTAAAGAACTATCTTTTTTTTCCTATTCAATTTTTCCTTTCTATATGTTAAATGCTCTATTTATGGATAAATTTATATATTAACTACATATTTTACATGCAGAACTGTATAATATACCTGATGTATAATGTGTTATCATCTAGAGAATTCGATAAATTGTTTAAAAGCGCATTATATTTTCTGTTTTAGTAAGAATATCGCATTCTTCTCCATATATTTTTTTTTCGCATGAAACAAAAAAAAAAAATATCCAATATTCAGAATTTATGAAAGATTAAGTGCATATTTTTGTATTTTTAGTTGAAAAATATTATATATATATATA
>NW_019384755.1:1245674-1250883 GCF_000671375.1 Centruroides sculpturatus | reverse complement strand
GTAACATTCCAATAGACAATATGCAAAGCTTTTTTTTCAGTTTACAGCAGTATTTATTACACAAAATTTAAGTAAAGCTTAACATGCCGATCTTGCCCCGGTCTCCCCTATATTTGTTTTGCGAGAAGAATTTCTAAGAAATGCACATTTAAAGTATAAATGTTCAATATTGTAATACTGTACAGTAGCCTTCCGTTATATCGCTCATTAGGATATATCGCGTTATTTTTGTCTTCTAAATATCAAAGAACTTTAGCCAATAATGTATAAATACATCTGGTATATCGCTCTATCTGATATATGCTCATTTCTTATATCTTCCTACATGCAAGATACAACGAACAGCAATTGTATTTTGAAGTGAATAAAATTTGTATTATTTATTTAAAAAATATATAATTTATGGATAATTGTTTTAATCTAAGAGGCGATTTGTTTCATTACAATAAGGTTGCAAACGATAAACTAGAATCGCCCAATTGGTCACCGTCGCCGAAACTTGATCAAAACTAGCATAATCGGCGATTTTCTTCCCAATCTGGCAATCTGCATGGAGATGTAATAAGGAAAGAGGCGGCATGCTCATCATACGCTATTGCTCCACTGTCTTTTCCAATTTTCTAAAATAAACCTGAACTCGCTACGAATGTGCCTTCCAATGTCTCAGTTTACTATAATAACTGCTTGTTCAGCATATGGCTGCACGAAAAGGGATCGTAGGGAATCTATTATAGAATGTCTACGTTAAGGCAGACACTTCATTCATCATTTAAAAGAAGATTTAATGATTTTTGTATGTTTTATTGTTGTTTTTTATTCTTGTTTTTTAATCTTTCGGGCAAAAGGACCCCGTTTCCCAGGCTCTACGAATATTATTTATTAGCCATTTTATACAAGTATAAAAAATAACATATATCAGTTATCGAAGTTAAAATAAAAGCATGTGTTAATTTCAAAACCAATGATTAACACATAAAAATAACAAATTATTAAACTGTTATATATTTTTTAAATAAAGTTTACGCTAGAAATTCTTAAATAATTTAACTTTAATAAAATGTTCTTAATATATACATATTTGTTTTAAGAAGAATAGTATCAGAAAAACTTATTTATAATATACTATAGCTTATGAACATCCGATAATATTCAAATTTCTATAAGGTATACAAAAATTTCAATTTTCATTATAAATCTCACAGTATTTGATATATTTTTAATAATGTATAGAATTTTTCTTTATTTTAAAGAACAATAACGAAACTTTTATAATTCAATTTTAATTTAAAATTATTAACTTTAGATTATAGCATATAACATACTCTTATCTATGTATTTTTTATCCTTAGGATAGAGCGTAAAATAGACTATATATAATACGGAAAATATGTGGAATGAATAAATAAGCAATATAAATAATTCAAAAGAATTTGAAAACTATATAGTGAATATCAATACATAAAAAAATCAATTTTTGAAACTTTTTGTTTCTATATTTGAAATTTATACCTGAAATGTATACAGTTTCGTTCACACATAAATTTGTATTTAAAAAAAATAATCTAAATTAATTAAATAAATGCGATATTCGTAGAAAGATAATCAAATCACTAGATTTTTGAAGTTTCGTGACTAGAATTAATTAATTCAGATTATAACTAATTTTATATTTGAAATAACTAAAATAAATTTTTAAAAATGATATAATTTTACACAAATATAGTTATAAGAAAATGTAAATAAGTATTTTTTTTTTTAAACTTCAAGATATTTTTATGATGCAAAATTATAATTTTATATTTAAAAATGATGCTCTTAAAATACAAAGCACTTAAAATTTTACGTATTAAAAAGTATATAAAAATATGTTAATATAATAATTAGATAGATAATTTATTATTTCTAAGAAAAGAATTTAATGCTTGTATTAATAATTAATAATAAATATATTCTAGATTTAATAAAAGAACTTTTAAACATCAGATTTACATATACTAATTATATTAAAATTATAAGAGATTAAAGTCACGTATTGTTAAAGTCAAAAATTTAACAGATTATAAAATACTTATGAGACTTAAACCTGGAAAATTGTTAAAATACATTATAATTACAGTATTTATTACATGAGAAGTAATATTTTAAAAATAGAAAATTTATTTTTAAATTAAATATTTTCGATTATTAAACTTTTATTGCATACAACTAGTAGATTTTTGTTAATTTTAAATATACATTTTAATATCAATAAAGTTTTGATATTAGTCGTAAAGTCTTTAAGATGTTTTATATTACAATATATTATACAAAAAATAAAGAAATATAATAAAAATTCATTTCTTTTACTTTTCAGAAAAGCTATTTTTTGATTAAAATATAAGTTATTCATATATAAAAAATAATTCCTAACATGTTTTTTTAAAAAATATCTTCCATTTCCTTACTTTTTGCAATAAAATGTAACTGTAAGAGAAGTAATATAAAACGGACTATTTGTGTCATTATATTCTAAAACTGGAATAAATTGTACAGTTGAAAGAAAATTCAAGAACTGGAAATATTTGCTGTAAATAATATTAAAACCTGAGTGAAAATGATTACAGAAAACATCCATTGATAGCCATAAGAAAAGAAAGTTTAACTTAATGCATTTCATACAACGTAGACGTTTTTAAATAAATGATAAGCTATTTTATAGTGAAATTCAATAACTAGACATTTAGTTGTGCATACATTAAGGATATCAATGAATTATAATTATAATATTATATTATTATCTATATACGTAAAATACAGATAAAATAAAGTCTTTTTTGCTTGTTAATGAAACAAAACACACTTTTTGTTCCATCTGGTCAGTTCCAACTTGTCTTTACTCCAACCGGTCAACCCTCATATGTCCCCAGACAAAACAAGTGAAATCTTTCAGGCAGAATTAACAATTGTAGACAATGATGGGATGTTGAGGAAAGAAATTGATTCACGTTCTGTACATATGTGTACAGTACAAAAAATATATCAATAAACAGTTACTCGATGTCGTGAATAATAAATTAAGCATACAATAAATAATAATTTTCGAAAATGAAAGATGCTAATAACAATATGCATCATTTATGTTTTCTAATTAAACACCATTGAAAAAAACAATTTATTGACTTTTTTAAAATAATAACTAAAATATAGTTATAAATTTAAACGGAAATTTTATAATATATTCAAATAATTTAAAATAATAATCTGATTGAAATTCCATTGGATGACGTTACTAGAACAAGTTAACTGTTCAATTTGAGTTTCCGAATATCAAATTTCAGATATTCGTTAAATTAAATACAGTAATATCTCGACTTACGCTACCCCGACTTACGCGAACCCGGAGTTACGCGATTTTCAAATCTCGTCGAATCGTCTTTTGTTTGAGCGCCAGGCAACTCTTGATTACTCACTCTCCCACACTATTGTTCAACTTNTTCAAGAATGAATTTCAGAATTAAACATTTATATTTTATTCTAATATTTTATGTTAAACTTATAATTTACAATTAAAAATAAAATTTTCTTTCTAACATATAGAATAAATTCAAGAAAATATTACTTTATCATTTATGAAAAGATTTTATTATAGATAAAATGGAATTTTTATTTATATTTTACGATTTTATGTAAAGCTGCTTAATAAAACACATCAACGGCATTATATTGCTTCAAAAATATTTCATAAAGACATTTTATCTAGACCAAAGAATATCTATAGAGCAAGTTTGAATTTTTTTCTATTTTGACATAATGAAAAGATATTTTTATTGTAGAAAATTATTAAATTTAAGTATCACTTAAGTTATTATACTTTCTTTCTGTTAATTAACCTTGATAAAATTTTAACTTTTCACGAAGGTAATTTATCAAAGTTGAAAAAAATTATGTAAATTCGTAATAAGATAAGTGAAATTTAATTTGATTCAATCTTTCATTTTTAATATAAAGCTCTAATACTAATTATTCATAAAAATACTTTTTACAAGATTATAAAAAATAATTATAATTAAATTTAGAACATCAATAAACTTGATTAGAATGGTATTAAGTAATTTATATTAATAATATATTTTAATAAATATATTAATATTAAATATTAATTATATATTCATCCATTTTCATTAACTTTGAAAACTTAACGTTTTTTCTTCATTGTAGAATGGGTCAGACAGTGAACAAAGCAATAGGCTATACATGTATATCTTCGCAACTATTACTCCAAGTTCAGTAATTTAACACGTATATATTCATCTGTTAGACAGGTTTACTGTTTTAGACAGTAAACATGTCTAACAACCTGTCTAAATCAAAAATAATTGTCATATAAAAAGATTTATTTTCTATTATCATAAGCAGAAAACTTGGCTACTGCGGAAACTAAATATTTTGGGCAACAATTGCATAAAATGTGAATAAAACGGACTTTAGATTTTAGATGCTGTTACGGCGAAAAACAACTGTAACTAACGCAACTGCATCTAAATTCTAAATTATAAGACACTCGAATATATTCTAAGACTATTGTGTTTTAAAGCAAACTTTCCGTTAGTGCACTTACACGTTTTGAATGTTTTCAACATGAAACATAAAACTTTATTGAAAAAATTCACTTTTATAAATAAATTTTAACATAACTTTTTTCGTTTTTTACATTAATAAAGGCATAACTGTTTCTAAAACGAAATCCTGTCGACACGAAAAATTTTGATAGATACCGTCTTGTTACATTTTACACAGATTTTACTGTACATATATACAGTACATACATATAGCCTATTGGTTTTTAAGAATTAATATCACATTGACGTCGCTATTCTAAATACATACCGTAATAAAATTGCTTCAAATTTATATTATAATACATTTTTAAATGAATTAAACTTAAGAACACACAATTGATTTATTTTTTAATTATTCCTTTAATAGAACGATATAATATAATTCATTTGCATGAAACATAAGTAAAAACGTCATGAAATAAATATAAGATACATTAAAATGTATCTTATATAAATTTATTTAATAAAAATTTAATTTTTTAAAATATAAATTACAATTTTTTATAAAAATAATAAAATGATACAAATAAATAAATATAGTTAAATTTATGAAATTGATACTTATGATAGATTGTTTTTGTAAATAAAACCTAAAATAATTTAATAATATA
>NW_019384755.1:1215182-1244740 GCF_000671375.1 Centruroides sculpturatus | reverse complement strand
AAATACAATATAGTTCAAATGTCTCTGCCATGAATTTATTAAAACACATTTCATTCATAATTTATTAATAAAAAAAAAATGGAAAAATATAATTTTAGTAGACAAATTCCTAAATGTTAAAAATTTTGAAGGATATCCTTATAATTTATCATCATTTATAATACACTTCCAACCCGATAATTTCAACCAAGACATCGTTTTATGATTAATTAGTTACATCACTTATTTAATGATATTTTGTCACCTACCAGGCTGTTGACATTGCATAAAGGATATTCTTAAACTTGAACTCTGAACTTCGTAGATCATAAGGTAAAATGAGAATGTAATTAAAGGAAGGGTTAAATATGAAGAAAACTAACAAAAGATACAAATATTTTTAATTTCTGAACGAATTTACTTTCTATATTATTGCTATCTCAACTTTTGCACTTTGCATTTTTAAATTGAAACAGCTTGTTTTGAAACATATTTCATTGCTCAAATCGTGTTTCGAAAAATCGATGATAAAATATAAAAGTTAGAAAAAATTAATATAATGAATGTATTCATTTATTCCGATTTTACAATGATAAATATAAAATTTATTATTAGCAAAAAAATAAAAATTAAGATTAAAAATATTAATTTTTTCCGTTACTTGAACTAACGTTTACTGAAACGACAGGTTAAAATTAGTAATAAAGTATGTTTCGTTCAATATTAATCGTATTAATGTATAATATTTTTAATTGAGTAGAGCTATCCATTTCATGTACCTGATAATTCTGTCTAAATCGAATTTTTACATTCTAAAATTAAATAATAGGTTTTAAAATCTCTTCTTTTATTTTCAAATTTTAATGATTTCAATGAGTTATAATTAGTTATAGTAATAAAAATTTGTGAAGTGAAGCAAAGAATAAAAATAATTTAGTTTGATAATAAATTTCGAGTGGAAATTTGACAAAATTTTATCAGATATTTTTATTTCTTTGATTTTAAAATTTATAGTTCAATGTGAACGTGAGCATATCTCGGAAACGTTTTCTTTTACAGAACTCAGCTAAGAGAAAATAAAGTATCGTACTGTGCAAATTCATCACAAGGGAGCCATCACAAAACTTTATGCAATCTTTGTTCTGTGCTATTTCATTTTCTGTTTCTTGTTTAATTGCTTCAAGGTAGATTTATTTAATGTTTATTAATCATCGTAATATTTCTTTATATAATTTACAAAAGGCAACAAAGCAAATCATTCTTATACATTTATTACCGTATTAATATTTTTTTTAAAGATTTAAAATAATTTTTAAATCGAATTCTTCGTTATTATTACACGAATTTTCAGAAAAATAAATATAAATATAAAACAGAATTCATTCAAAAGAAGTACAATATCTATTTATCATGCTACGTAGCATTAATTTTTTGGAGTTAGCTCCTATAATTTCTTATTATATATTTTCTTTTTAAAATATTCTGGATTCAATAATAAAATGATTTTTATAATAATAATTTTTTATGCATTCCAAGATTTATATTTATTTTAAAATAATTTTGTTATATGTTAGGTTTACTCCATTCACAAATTAACTCTCCTAAACATTACAAACGAACTGAATATATACATAAATCAAGTGTATTTCAAGTTTGGCGTATGGTTGAGGAATAATTGTATAAATCTTATTTTATTCAAATATCGTAGTTATAGTTTTATCCGTTTCAAGTTGGGTTGGAAGGAAATTAATAGTTATTGTCAAACTTCCTAAGATTCATTTTAGCATTTTGGTTATGGTATGATATACTAATGGGATTATTTTATGGTTATGGTTAAGTTACGCTGTAGAAACAGTGTGGTAAAAATGGTTATATTTTTGTTATAAAGTACAGTACATCAAACGTCTAGGACAAATCTTAAATCATTTAAACTATATTTAACAAAATAATTAACCCTTAAATTTAAATGCCAAATTCTAATAACGTTTAATAGACGAATAAGATTTACAGTAAAGATTCGAGTCTAATGTTGACCATTCAGATTGTATAGCAAGTTCATATTACTTCCTCAATAAAAGTGGAAGATATGGTTTTACCATATTCGGAATTCGGATCCCGTGATATCCAAAGAAAATCAAATCCTTTATTAACAAATATCTTTTTTTACAATGACATTCAGCCATGTTTATTGTCAAATATAAAATTTCAATCTACACATTTTATTATAAGATTGATTAGTATACCACATTCTTTTAGAATTTTAAAAATTTTTATCCAAAATGTAATTATTAATTTAACAAGAAAAATCGAAACTTTAAAACAGCAAATCTCTAGATAAATCATATAACCTGGTATCTTTTTTAAAAGCATAATATAGTCTATAAAAAATACAGGATGTCCAGATTGAGACTGACATATTTTGAAAGTCTATAAATAAAATTACGTAAGAATAAAATACAATATAGTACAATAAAAGTAAAAAAAAGTATATATACATATATATATATACACAATTTAAAAAAAACTCGCCAAGTTTTATCGCAAACATTGGGTACAGTTCTACCTTTTACCCTTTCTACACAAAATTATAAAATTTCCACATGTGCTCCTCCTGTTGCACGGAGAATATCTAAACGATATTCAATTTCCTGCCATATGTTCTGCAACATCTGCGGTTTAATAGAACCAACAGCGTCTTATATGCGCATATACTCATTGAAGGTTTTGGTGCCAGCATAAATGTCATCTTTAATATGAGCCATTGAAAGTGAAAGTACTGTAAGTCACTTTCCATTTATATTCAGAAATTTAGACCTAAACTTAAGTACCAATTTAAAAAGTACTTCGGATTTATTGTTAAGTATTTTTATCTGTAAGTAAGTAATGTGGATATTTCCATTTTCTTACAACGAATATGTAAATAATGCTGTCAAGGAACTGAAACTCAGCAGCAATGAAGTTTTTTCGAAAAATTGACTTACACCAATTTTGCTTTCAATTGTTCATATATCTCCAACGAAAGGAGTCTAGAAACGTAATATCAGTTATTGCGGAGACCATGGAATGGAGCCTCCACGTCCGACACAACGATCAGGAACCTCTGTGTCCAAGTAATAGTCCACTTGACACTCCAATGTGGAGCAGCACCATCCAACCGAAAGATAGCACCTTTTCGTTTCACCTGAACCGACACCATTTGGGCAATAATGAATGCAGCACCTAACAGCTATGAATGCAGCACAACTAACTACTAAGCGCGCCTCAATTGATAATAGGGAAACTTACATAGTTGCTCTTCCTCACGAAAGTGCGTTAGATGCGTTTATCTTTATTCCCTGAATTTTGACAATGATTTAAAATGTGTCAATCTGGATACCATATAAAAACCACTTTCAATTCTCGAAGATAACATACTGCCTAAACAGGTGGATCATATAAAATATCAAATAAACCAAGAAATAAAATAACTTCATATAGACATTAATTAATAATAAAATCGTTCCACGCCGAAATTTTTTCGTTTTAGCTGGTTTCTGTTTGAGACTGAGTTTTAATCCTTTTTCTTTTTTAATCTTTAGATTAAACCACATAAGTGTTACACAGTTATGTTTATTTTACTTTTATATAAAATAAACGTATAATATTTATGTGCAAGAATTGAGAACGATTCGATCCAAGAAGTTCTAGTTGTTCCCAAGAATTTGTGCTGGATATTCAAACACTTTTTAGAAGACCAGCGATTATTATGAGCTAAAATGACAGCGAACATGCCAATTGAATACTAAGAACTAGTGTTTTGCCCTGACATCCGAAGTTCTATCAATAATTCCATTAAATTAATACAGAGACCATATTATTCTGTGATCTGACTTCTGGAGAAATTTTAATACTCTAATTAAATGTTCATTTCAATCCCTGTAATCAACAATTTTATTCAACTTGTTTCGAATAATCGAAATTAGTTATTCACTAATTACTCCATAACGTTTACTGGTTGTTCTCGAGAACTCGATTCTCGGAAGTTCATTTGATCTTTGTATGTCCTAGATTCTGTTTCTAATTAATTCCAACAAAGATATATATACTAATCATAATCTTTACGGAAATTTGCTAAAATACGTATTTTCTTCTGCAGCAAAACCCGATTATTATCTAAAATAACTGCATCATCTGCATACATCAATCAATGAATTTTCTTGTTATCAGAAATTTGCATGCCAGAAAAATCAAATTTATACAATCGATTTGATAAGTTTATTAACATATAAAGAAAATAGAATATAACTTAACATCTTACTTTGCAACACTCCAGTTGCTATTTTAAAATCAATTTTGTATTTACCTTATATACTTTTCAATCTGGCCTTTTTACAAAGATCTACTATTAATCTTAAAAAATTTTTTACTCATCTTTATTTTTTCCGTTTATACTATAAAGTAGAACGTCTTACACTGTCAAATGCAGATTTATTTTTTTATAAATATTTTCAAAGCATATAAAATAATTTTTTTGTTAATTTCTTATATATAAAGATTTCAGTAAAATATATATTCCAGACGTATAAAATGTTTATTAAACGAAAATGTCCGCTAAAGTTTATTAATTTAGCTTTAAATAAGACAAATCACTGTAAATAAAAACCTTATTTAATTAGCAATCATTGTTTTATTATTATTTTATTGTTTTGTCTGTGGACAATTCAACTGAGAATTGTTGTTATTATTTGTACTCATTTACGACTATCTACTGTATTAATATTTCTAAAATAAAAAGAAGGAAAATGTATATTGATCAATGTTTATTTCATTCTTCATAGTATTGTGAATATAAGACAGCCAAACTGCGACTTGTAATTTTCATACATCTCTTTCACAGTTTAATGCAACTCGTCATTAATATAGAAATTACACAAAGAGGAATATATAAAACTTAAAGGATAAAAATTTAAAAATAATAATATTTTCATATAAAATATGTAGGTCTAATTTCTATAACAAATTGCATACGTCGCGTTGTTAAAACACTGAATTAACAACCAACTGCAACATATTAAACTTTCTTTTAATACGAAAACACAGTAAATACTCTTTAAACTCGTTTTCAGTTTACAATTCTATTACAATATATTTGATTTAACAATAAAGTAATTAGTATAAAATATCTATAGTATAAAAATGCAATGTAATATTATACCGAAATGTGTTACAAAATTATATTAAAATGTACTCGTAATATATCAATTTCAAAATAAAATTGTTATTTGTTTTATAGTCACATAAGCCAATAACAAGCCACAATCAGTAATAATGAATCTACGAAACTCCGTTTCATATTCAGTAAGATTGGCCATCCCTGGTATATACTAATCATTTATATTTTAATAATATTAAAATAAATAAATCAACAGTTATATTATATTAATATAATCAAAGATGTTTTATAAAATAAAAATATCGTAGTATTAAACCATTAATTATTTTTATCCGTTTTCTTATAAAGTGAATATATTTGTAGAAATCTGAAATTGTCTTTTAATGTAATTCAAAGTAATTACAGTTTTAGAAGTCTTAATCGAAATAAATTAATTAAAAAAATAAACTTTAGAAAAGTTGTTTTAATTTAAATCCATTATTTATTTAAACTTAAAGAAGTAACCTTTCAAATCAATTCCAGTCATCAAACAAAAGATGAAACAATTTTATTCAGACTTAATAGAATGTTTACTATCTATTTTGATTTTTCTATTGTTTATAATCAAATAGTTTTCTATTTTCTTAATACAAACACGCCTCCATCTCCTTTCAAACTAATCTAATATTCTTTCAACACTAAAGCTATTGAACTATGTATATTTAAAAATCTTCTTAAGAAATCAACAGTAACATAAAAATCTTCAGCTTTCAGTTAGATTATTGTAATTAAAACTAATCAAAATCATTTTAATAATGAAAAGTAAATTTTCGATTTAGTTCATAAATTTACTTCTTTTTAAAATATAAATATTGAGAAAAAGCAAACAACATTTAAGTTTCGTTATAGAAATTTTTTCCGTAGTAATCTCTTCTGATGACAATTTCGAAGTTTTTAAATTTAAATTCAACTAGAAAAGTTTAGAATATTACAAAATTTGTTATATTTCTTAGAGAAAATTTCATTTTCTTGAAATCTCAAATGGTGTATAAAGTCTTAAATATAGAATATTTAATGTGTCTTTCAACATCATAAGGTTGCTAAGGGATGTGTTTATTATCCATTGAACATTTTACTGAAGCAAAGTTAATATATATCACTCTACTTAACTATTAACGTAGATGAAGATGTCATTTCTTTTATAAGTAAAAGTTATTGAAAAAAAAGATATCTAATATCATATTCTCCGAGGCATAATCATTATGTAACCACATCTGCGAGGAAATATTAATGTACAGTTTAAAATTTAAGAGGTCTATTGAAAGTTAATTATTCCCTCAAAATTCATGAAACACAATTAAGAAGAAAGAATATTTCAAATAATTTATAAATAATTATATAGATAATTATTATTACTTAAATTAGTTATTTTCAATAAAGAATATTGAATTTTTATGCAATACATAGTTTTATTTTACATATAACTTATCGTTTTATTTTAAATCCATATTTTATTAAGAGAATTAAAAAAAATTACCTTAAAAATAATGATATTTTTAGATCACAATTTTTAATTTCCATAATAAAATTTATAATGATAGAGTGAATGAAATGACTGGTTATTGAATACTTGACAAATAATTTTATTTACTGTGTAATTTCAGTTCCGACTTTATAAAATATTTATGAAAAAGAATATTAAAGATTTACAACAATCGTAAATATATTTTAAAACTGATATTTGTTCCATATATTTATATGTAATAGCGTACTTCTAGTTTACTAAAACTAAATCTCTGTGGCATGTCTGAAATAATGTTAATTCATAATCCAAATATATTCATAGTAGAGTTATTATTTTAATTTTATTTAAAATAAGTACTTAAATGCATTCGAAATAAGTATTTTGAGTAAATTGTAAAATTAAAACGATTTATATATATTAAATATAATTTTAGTTATGATGTTTATATTTGTTTTATAATGATAAATTTTAACTAACACTGCTTTGAATGTTAGTAAAATTCAACATTATTTTCATTTGTTTGTTGTTTAGTGTTTTTATTTTTATATTGTTAACGACACAAATAATACTTATTCCTAAATAAAAACATTTAGCAATTCAAAAAGTTTACACGTTGATATTCAAGACAAATTTTATAACAATTTAACATTTTAAAGATGATAAAATATAAATATAAATCTAACTTGTAAAATATACTATAAATATTTTTTTACTTTTAATATTTAAGGTAGCTGGAAGTTTATAAAATATCACATAAAACAAACAAAACATACTGTAAACAAACACGTTAAAATTTATATAATAAAGTCTTTTAAATTGTTATTATCAATAGAAGAACGGGAAAAAACATCTTAAATAAATTTTATATACAGAAATTCTGTTTCTCTTATTTGGTAACGGCAACTGTAAGTTTTCTGAGTAATAGGAGAAAGAAAGTTATACACTACGATGGTTTCTCTGAGATATAAAGTAAATACTGTAGTATTTTACTTCATATCTTGAAAGATAATCTTTCGCTACTATATGCATTACATAAATGGAATGGTCATTTACAATATTTTGCAAATATCATATATTTTGCTGTTAGAAAGGCAGATAATGTTTCTGAACAAAAATGTGACTACTGGAATATATAGAAGTAGATAACTCTATAAACAAAATATTCTAGATACGAAATTTGATAAAGAAAAATGTACGCACGTGTAATATAAACATTTTTTATTACCAAACAAATTTTGTGCATGTTATACACGTATTAATTAGGTATAATTTCCGCCGACGTTGAAGGTAATATTAATGAAATTAGTTTAATAATTATCAAAAATAATTAAATAATTAATGTAAATATATATTTAGTTGTTGAAGATATATACGGACATATTGAATAATTACGAAGAAATATATTCAGAAAGAAATAAAGGATAAAAGTTTTATTTTTTAAATAATTTATATTTCAAGTACAGGTTACATTTTTCACTTAAGATATATATTTGAAACGTTCCAAATGCAGTCAGTTTAAAATATTTGACTCATTTATAACAAAGAAATGTGGAAAACGATTCAGTTTAAATGCACTTAAAGTTAAGAGTAAATGGATGAGACATGACTACTTTAATATAATCGGCAGATACTTCGCAAAACTGAATTTCAAAAACTTATAAATAACACTAGCAATTATGGAAGTAAAATGTTCTTAAAGCAGTATTTATTTATCTACAACTATTATATTCAACAATATTCATAATTGNAATGTATTATTATATTTATATTGTGAATAATTATCGTATAATTATCGAAAATTTGATTTGTTCTTATTAAATTCTGGAGACAAATTTAATTAGTCTAGTATAACTGAAACTCTTATTTATTCGAATATCATCTATCAACAGAATTTCAACAAATTGTTCCTAAACCTTATCACGAAGCTTGTGTTCGTTTAATGCTCTTTAAAACAATGCGATGAGTCGGGAACATATATTAATCTCTCTGTATCAATAATTTCCTTACTAAAACCATTATTTAATTTTATAATATATTTATTATTATATAAATTATCAAAATATATTTTCTTAAAAACTATTCAATTATCTAGGTGTATTATTTACACTACTTTCTCTAAATTAAATTCTATATATAAACTAAGAAAACTACAGTTACTTTTAAGTATGTTAAATTTGTAGGCTACATGTGGGATGACATTATAGTTTATCCACGTATAACAGTAACGAGTTTTGATTTATCAAGTTAATTTATAAAGGTAAATGAAATTATGTGTTTAGTGAAATTTGATCAGATAAGATCAAATTTATAGAACAAATTGTTGAATGTGTTTAGTAGGTTTTACTTTTAACATAGAGACTATAAAGCATACCAATTTACAAGTTTGGAAAAGAAATGCTTCAACTTTTATTTAAATAACAGAATTTTGAGATATCTACCATTAAAAATCATTTAGAAAATATGTATTCAAACTTGACGTGTTTCAGGCTCACAAAATTGTACAAATTAAGGATGGAAATGAAATAGAATACTTTTTATAATGAAGGTAAGCTTTAAAAATGAACATTATTAATACACATGACAACGATTAAAATTATGAATTTTTGTTATATTTTAGACAAAAATTCTGTAAATATGCGTAATAAGTAATCAAATAATTGGAAAATAATATCTGAATTATTAACATTTATTTATTATTAATTTAAAAAAATATTTTTAGTTGTCAAGACAAATTCTTATGTAGAAGAAATATGTCGTCATTCCAAATAATTTTAAACATTTAAAAAAATAAAGATAAACTAATCCTAGAAATATTTTTACTTTTTTAAATAGAAAAATTAATTTTTTATGATATAGATTTTTTCAAAATATAAAATAAAATACAAAATTTGTGAGTAATTTGAAACTTTATTATAATAAAATTTGATAAAAGTAGCTATATTATTCTTCTGAAATAATATTACAGTATTTATCTGAAGTTTAATATAGTTATTTCAATTGTTAATTATTTGTTAAATTTGAACTTTTTAAGTAACTATTTTTATTTATTACTGTCTTGTCGCTGAAACTGTTAAACATTTAATAAAAATTATATAATTTATAAAATAGTTGGTGATGGAATAAGGCAACGCAACACTTGGGAGATGTGCCAAGGGCGGTATCTTCCAGGAGGACTTTTGATGGAAAACTGGTCCCGATTTAGGTGATAGACATGTGAAGAAAACTAGGAAAAATCCATGTGACTAGACCGTTGGGGAAGTGCAAATTCGCGATTAAGCACCAATGTTGTGTTTTAACTGGACCTAATTTAGAAAATAATAAAGTTTATTTTTGCAAAAGATTAACATTTTGTTTTTTATTTATTAATAAATAGAAATTAATTTATAATTATGCTTTAAAAGGGGATGCCGAAATTAATGAATTAATACTCTATTCTCTTTCAAAATATAGTTTCAGAAGTTTGTAATATTTTTAAAATTTAAAGCTTTTGAGATTATTGTAAAATATATAAATCGGTAGATCCTATTTAAATAAAGAGAATTTCATATTATTATTAATTAATGGTGACAATACAGAATTATATATTTTAAGCTACAAAAATATCTTTAAAATTCTGATGTTATAATGTCAAACGCTATCTTTATAATTCGCATTATACGTAAACGCCAAAGTGGAAAATCGATTTGTGAATTTTTAGAAGTTGTTTTTTCAGTTTGAATTCGCTTCAATTAACGTTCCAGTTTAAAACTTTTCTTTATTTCACTTAGAAATGACTTTTCATTTCATTTCTGGATAGAAATTTATTGTACATTTACTTTTTATGATATTTTTCAACATACAAATAAGAAAAAAACATCTAATTATTTTCAGAATTGAAATCTGCACAAAGAAATTTTAAAAATCCTATTTAATATTATTTTTTGTAAATTTTCAATCGTTAGAAGCGAAAAAAATGAAGATAATTGAAATAGTGTTCATTTATGAACAGTATTTAAAAAATCTTTTCTGAATTTAAACCATAAAAAAAGTCTATTTAGATTTTTTCCTTTTTTGTAGAAAACATCAAATAAAAATTCATTTGACGTATTCGCATGATGTATATAGCTAATAAATATAATAGTATTCAAAACTATTTAATATTTTTCATTGTATCTGAAATAAAAAATGAATTTCATGGATATTTAACATCAGCATGAAAACTATCGAATAACTTATTACCCTATAAATCAATATTTGTTAGTAATTTTTCCGTTTAATAATCTATAAATACATCTTCTGCAGATAGAACCGAACATTTATTTCTACTTGACTAAAACAAACAATGAAATAAAACATGTAGAACAGACATTTATTACATAAATTTAACAATATAAATTTAAACTTACCTTTTAAATTATTAATATTTACAATTTTTTTTAAGTAAATCGATTGCAACTGTATGAAGTTTTCCAAATCTTCGTAATGATATTTAAATAGAACTAAAAGAAACTTTAGAAATTCTATTTTATATGTCTTGATTTTTCAAATCGTTGGAGGTTATCATATTGTCTTTATCATAATTAAATAAATCGGGAAAGTAATCTTAAACGCACACACAAATTTCTAGTTTAATCTGTCTTAAATTAATGAGAAAGATTATCCTCTTAGAAATTCTTTCATAATAGGTGAATGAATACACAAATTATACTCTTAATCCTGTTTGTTGTGAGTCGTGATTACTTATCAACGTTAATTTTTCGTTTTATAATAATAATATCATACTTATTAAATTAATTTAAGCGAATGCTTATAAATTATTAAATACTTTTAAAATTAAAAAAAATATATTTAAAAGAAATTTTTAATAATATTAATATTTAATAGGATTTTTAACTGTTACATAATTGTGTTTATTAAAATCCATTATTAATTTTTCCAACAATTTTAATTTTTTAAATAAATATTTCTGTTTAATAATAGTTTATGAAAGTTGTTCTATTAATCATTGTATAAAAACATTTTATACCATAATATACATATGAAATTTAAGTCCAATATAAAAATCAATTTATTATAAAAATTTTATCTTTCCTATTCAATAAGTCTAAACATCAACTTAAAGAAAAAAAAATTCAACTTCACATTGATAAAGAAACTCTTGACCAATTCTTTATCTTTTTTTCTTTCGAAATAATGTGACCCAAAATTGACTTGGGCCATTATTGGAGAGTTTTCTTTCCAGTAGCTGTTGAAGACAGCAGAACAGACTGACTTCTGTAGCAGAAGAAAATTCTAACACATAACCTGAACAAGGCAATGCGTTGTTCTGTGATTGATTTGACGAATAACAGCTTTTCGGAGAAGTTGCTAGCTAGAAAGACGTCTCAATGAGATACTGAACTAGTTCGTCTTGACAGGTGTCACTCCAAATTAGAGGGTATGATAAGGTTTTAGTCTTCAATGCATATCAGAAATGTGTACAAACTCATAATGACTGTTATTAAATGATTGAAAAAGAAGTGTTACAAAATTGAATATGAAATAAAAATTAAAATTATGTTGCTAAACGCGACAAAATTTTTGAATAAATTTTATTTGAAAGAATAATTTAAAAAAAACAAATCTAAACTTTTATAATAATAAAATAATATAGTATTATTTCATAAACTAAAATCCACGTTTAAATTTTTAATGTAAATATTTTCAAGTAAATATTTGCCCAGCTTAATAATTAATTTAAAAAATCTGCTTCTGAATATAGATTTCTATTCACTCATCAAAATAATTTCTTTTTAATATGTAAGCCTATATATTTGGCAAAATTAAAATTTTCATTTTATTGTTGTTAAACAGTTTCAATGTTTCTATAATATCATTTATATGAGAAATAGAGATTTGTAACAATTAATCACAGCTGACAATGAGGTATTTAATCAAACATGTGCTTAATGAGATATGTAATTTAGAGAAAGTGATATAAATCATAATATTAAATAAAATTATAGTAGATAAAATAACATAAATAGAAATTAATGATAAAGAAGTAAATTAATTGATTAATTTATTGGCTGTTTGGTTGTTATTTATTCAATTTATGCTGTATACTAGTGATAATTTTAATAATATTTATCAGCAGAAAAATGAATATATTCTACGTAAATCATTTTTATGATCTTAGATATTAACTATATTAACAACTTGAAATTCAAGCATGTTATAACTTTAAAAATTATACACAATATATTAAATTATTCAAATATTATGCATTTAATAATATATGGTATAAAATTGAACAATAAATTAGAAGAAATAATAATTAATTTTTTGGGAATATGGTTTTAATGAAATAGTCTAATAATCATAATTTATATTTACAAGCTTTACTACGCTGTTGTGCACTAAATAAAACTATTAAATTGGAATATGAAATATTAAATTATTTTATCAATGAATATTCTAGTTAATATATTATAACTATTTATTTTGATTTATTTTATAAACACAATATTTTATAGCAACCATAAATATAATAAATGCGTCTAGGAAATTTCATGAGAAAAACTATACTGTATTTTATTTAATGAAAAAGTTATATAAGTAAAAATAAATTTTAACAATATATAAAATTAATTTGCTTATCACATTTTAAGCTTACTTAAAATATTAAAATGATCCAATATTTAGAAAATATTTTAAATTAAAACTAATATTCCTTATATTGATAGGCACTACAGAGATCATAATAGTCTTCTGCATCGTTGTATTCCACTTCAAATAAGTCAATTCAATTTAGAAGATAAAGTATTTCCCAATTCAGATCGGAAGGTAGAACAACTAAGATTTAATAAATAATCTGGTGGAATTTACTTTAAAACTTAAATGTATAATTTAGAGCAAATCTTAAAAATACTGTATATAATGTGAGTCGTATATATTTACATATTTTCAGTAAAATTGATTTTAAAATTAAATGTTTATTGTCACTTGAAACAAAACGTTATTTACGAAAATGAAAAGAAAACGTTTTATTTACCGTCATCTAATATATCAGGGGTGGCCAAACCTTGTCATAATAAGAGCCATATATCGCCAATCAAGAATACGCAAGAGCCACAATCTCTATTTGAACGGTATTTTATATACTGTATATAGGCTATAGTTAAAATATTATAGTAACCACTGTTCTGTAGTAAATATCATTGTTATGTTAGAATAATTAAAAATACGTACGTTTGGATTGATATGTAAGAAAGTCTATCTAAAATGCTTTGAAAAAATAGATTTATTAAAAATTAATATTTTTTAAAATCAAAAATATATATCAATATTTTTTGTCTATTACTTACTGATAGAAAGTTCGTGGGTTTTCAATTGAGACACTGTTTAAAATTCGTTTCTTGCGAACGTACCCTTATCTTTCAGTTATCAGCTCAAGTTGCGCGTTACGCTTAAAATTCATGTCTATATCACACTACATAATAGTCAATAACAGGGCAAGCTCATTGAGCTTGCCCTGTTGCTCCATGGGTGAGGCACGAGACGACTGCTTCAAGCGAGAAAAATGAGAATGGCGACAAAATGAGCGGTCAAAAATGTTCAAAATAAAAAAAGTAAATATAAATTATAAGCCGAATACAGTAAGTATACATTAAAGTTGTTTATAAATGGTTCATATAAGAATGCCAGCAAAAGTGCTCTCTATTGGCAACCGTTCTGAAAGCAAACGCTGCGAAAATCGGTTTCGCCTCAGGTGCAAGTTACCATCGAGCCGGCATTGATCAGTAAACTTACAAAAATATTACACATGTGTACTTAAATTTTAAAAAAGAAATTGTATAAGTATTCGGTTGCCACAGTTTGGCTACCATGACTGTATAAATTTATTTACATAATTAGAAAGAAATAACCATTAGAAACAAATACTTGTATTTTCTTTGCATTCAATTCATTGTTTTAAAATAAATAAAAAAACTGTTCATTTAAAGTTTTTACTAAATGAGTTTAAAACTATTTTTCCCTTTCCATTTGTGTTCCTAAAAGAACACTAATTGGGAATATACGTAATTGACACCGTTAAAGCTAACATTGTAAGATTTGTCGAGATAAAAAAAAAATATCACAATCATTCCTTTTCTATTAAAATGCATTTGAGTTTGATATTTTAAACTCTTACAATAATAAAAAACGTGATCGAATAAAGAGTTTATTATAAAACATCTCATAAATATAAATTTAAAAGTACGTTTAGTGCGACTTGCTTTTTATAATAAGGATTTATAATGAATACGTATAGTTAAAACGAATTTTCAATACTTTTTAAGTTCGTGGAATATTTTAATAATTAGAAAAATAATTTTTTTAAAATATGTTTAAGATAAAAATGTAAAAAAATATGTTGAAATATCACAAAAAAAATGTAAAAAAGACAATCTCAAGAGATTCGTCATGAAGTTTGACATTAAAATTAGAATAAGAAACGCTCTTCAACAAAATCTTAAGTAGTAAAAAATATTTTTTTAAAATTATACTAATAATCCAGAGTAACATACTTTCAGAACCTCAGATGAAATGTGCGTTAAACGATAAATTTCAATTTAAAAATTTTTTATATTAATCAAAAAGTGGCATTTTAGATATCTTTTAAAATAGTATATTATATCAAACGAACAACCGAATATCTTAGTAATTATGGGGTTAGTTGTATTTATTCTATATTATATTACAGAAAATCCTCGTCCTTTCGAACTCGGATAGTTCAAAATCTCGTTAGTTCGTAACTGTGCTATTATCCCGTCTGGGGATATAGGGATTTACACGTTAACGAATTCGGTTAGTTCGAAATACGGCTATTTTGAAATTCGAAATGAAAATTCTGTCCGAAATGTGATCTGCGTATGTTAACTCGTTCGTTTAGATCGAAGTGTTTCGATACTTTATGAGAACAACTCTAATCTGGTCAATATGGCTTTGATTTTACAGTAACACATTTTTGGGTGTCACCTTACATATGGACTACCATTTTTTCTCTTATCTCATAAAAATACAGCTGGGTTTCGGGATTGTAAAATTGGACTACAAATAGTAAATGGAAATATATGAATGCTTTAGGCTACTATATTTGGGCGACTTACTACTTTTTTGGCTACATTTCGAGAAATTTTGGATTACTTTTTTAAAAGTTATCTGGCAATCTGTGACGTTCTCACCAGACCATGCTGTCTACCTGCAGTTTATTTATATTATTATTATTATTAATTATTAATTAATGAAATAGCATTTTGTATACGTAGACTATATTCCTTTGCTTAATAAATTACATCAGTTACGTGGCATTTGGGATATTGTACAGAAATATGTAAATCTCGGATAATTCGAAACGCAATAATTTGAAATCGCGAATATTTCGTCACCTAAATTTCCTGTATGTACATACAGGAAGACCTCGTTAGTTCGAGTATATACAGGAAGACCCTAGTACGTAAGTATCCGTAGTACTAAGTACCATAGGAGACCATAGCATTACGTAACGTTTTCGTAAGCATATCATCCTCTTATAATGCATGGAAACGATCATCTGCATATTTATCCATCTACAGCTGTGTTAAGTAATTTATGGGCAGTTCCTATGTTTATAAAACAAAGAATAATTTAAAATTAATTGCGTTGATTGGCTTTGCGTGAGACGAATAATTGGAATAAAAACTTAAGGAATGTAAAAAAATTTTAATTAAAAATTACTTCAAAAAACTTAAGAAAGTAAATTTTAAAAGATAAAATAGGACTGCCATACTGTATATGCCGCCATTATTATCGTCCGCGATATCGTCCAAGCCATTTTTATCTCAAACAACTGTAAATACTAAAGTACTTAGGAAAATAATAAATTTATAACTACTCTCAAATTATATCCAGATTACGACTGATTTTTAACTCAAAACGTGATCTGAGTACTTTGAGCTAAATCTTCGATTAAATCTTGGAGCGAAAGTATAATAATGGCGGCATGTTCGGTTTGTTGGAGTGAGATGTTACACTTGTATAATTAACAGTATATAGATCACGAATTTAGACGAAATTCTAATTCTGATTGGCTATGATTGACATTTTTCGACGCACATTGTTTTATACATATACAGTAGATAATCAAGTTTCAACATTATAATGAAAAACTAATAAAATTTATAAGAATAATTATTTACTAGGTATTTATATATTTCTAAACATTATTTCTAACAATGCAAAATTTAAATATTAATTTGTTTATAAATATAGAGATTAATGTGATAAAATCAATTAGAGTAAATGTAATTTTTAATTCATTAAAAATTAAATATTTTATCTAAATTTATTAAAGAATTCTTTCCAATAAAATATTAATTAGAGTAAATATGTGAATTTTAATTAAGATAATTTTTACAATCAACTATTTAAACGTATTGTACTAATGAATAACGTATTTAAGAAAGATAATTAAAAAAAGATATTAATAAACCTCATTGGATTTGTGCAGTGATGCTCATTAAATTGTTTTAAAATTATATTCTCTCTCCTTAATTAGAGAAAATTTTGCTAATGTAAAATATACAATAAATACGCAACTTTTCTTGGTCTAAATCATTATAAAATATCTTATATTTCTTTTAATTAAATTTCAAAATCCATACCTATATACTCTAAATTTTTTAAAAATTGAATAATTGGTTAAAAACATTTCCTATCGGAATTTCTATATTTTTAAATAATAATTTTGCTTATTTTCATTTTGATTTATTTTTGCTTATTTTCATTTTGATTTATTTTTGCTTATTTTCATTTAACACTGAATTTTCAGCAGCTTCAAGTGTTTTGAACATGAGTAATTGTACGTAAAGCTTATTATATGAATATTTATGTACAATTTTTTATAATGAAAATAAGCGTCTGTTAATAATTTGATAATGTTTACAGTTAGATTTTACGCTGTCTAATTCATTGATAACTTATTTATTGTAACAATCTTAACAAAGAAGAAGAGAAAAGATTAATAAATATATTTTATTAAATAGAAATAAATTAAAGTTATCGACTTAATATTGACAAAATTTCCTAATTCGTTATTGTATCAATTGTATTCCAGTCGTAGTCTATTTGTTTATTATCTATTTTATTATTATTAGTCTATTTATTTCTGGGTTAGAGTTATATATTAATTTAACTTTTGCTTAAAATCATTAGTAACAATTATATAATGTAGGTATAAAAGCAATAATTTCGTGAGATTCAGTATAATTATTAACTTGTAGGTAAATAAATAAATCTATTGTATCCACCAATTTGGGGAATTTCGGTTATTAATCTTGTGTATTTATAGGCCTAATTAATAAGATTATACAAATGAAATTTTATAAATTAGCATAAAATCAATTCTTTTTTGAAAATATAATAAACTTTATCTTTCGATTTCTAATGTATCAGAATATATTTTGTAGACTATGATAATTTTCGATTATTCTTTAAAACTTTCTGTAAAATAATTTTTTAAACATTAATAATTATTAATAAATAGAAATGCAATAAATATAAAATAAAATTTTAAAATAAATATTTCATTTAAGTAATAGTTGAAATGCAAGTACTGTAAATAAATCTAAAACTTAATAAAATATTTGATGCAATTATTAATGTCCAGTAATTAAATTTATACATAAAAAGCCTATCTGTAAATATCAGATATGTTAAAAGCAAAATGATTAAATACAAATGAAATCGAATTATATTATAATATTTATTTAATAGGTCAAAATATATTTAATAAAATATTGAAAAAATACTTTATGTGATTACATAAGGATGT
Source organism: Centruroides sculpturatus (assembly GCF_000671375.1). Taxonomy (NCBI): domain Eukaryota; kingdom Metazoa; phylum Arthropoda; class Arachnida; order Scorpiones; family Buthidae; genus Centruroides; species Centruroides sculpturatus. The sequence continues at coordinate 1,226,293 of NW_019384755.1, read as the reverse complement.
ATATGAGAATGAAAGAAAACAATAAAAATGAATTACAATAAGAATGAAAACAAATACGAAAACAACAAAAATTGATTAACATAAAATTTTTCGATTTATTAAAAAAACTCTAAACGTTTGCAGAATGTAAATTATTCAAAAAAGTTGTATATTTGCTGNAATTAATATATAATTATATGTACAGTACCTAATTTATATATAATTTATATAATACTGTCCAGACGATAGAAATCTCTCCGTAGCGTGGCGCTACGGACGGCGGGAAAGTAGTTCGGCTTCCCGATGACGTTTGAGGTGTTTATAGGGAACTTTTACTATTTTTTACGGATACCGGTAGCAATTTTTTCGTAGTTTTATAGGAATCGTAACTATAGGGACCGTAATTATAGGGGGGTCGACTGTAAATAATAAATAAATATTTGTTGACTTTTCAAAAAAGTAAAGATTATTTTAAAAATTTAGTCAATATATGATAAAGTAACAGAAATAAATTACTTTTATGTCATAATTTTCATAATGCATTATAAAAATATAATAAATTCGGATTTCAATATATTTTTATTTATAGAAACTCCCTTAAGTCATGTTCTCTTTATCAATTGCCAAAAAATAAATTCTCATACTACTCAAGAACTAATATAACATTAAAACTTAATTAAGAAATGTATTAATCTCAAGTTACATTAATATTTAACTATTAGTAGAAAATGAAATGCAAATATTTTCTGAAAGTGCTTCACATAAAGTGTATCAATATTTTAGTTCCATTAAAAAAAAGAAAATATTAATATTTTCTCACGTTTCATTATCCAATTAAAATTTTTAATTAATTTCGTATTCTAGAAATTTTCAGTGAAGATCATAATTTTGATTGAAATTCAATATAAAATCAGACCATCACTAATGATGTAACATTTATGTAATGTTTATGTATTAGTAAGATTATTCTTTTTAAAAATCATATATTATATGTTATATAAACTTTTATAGTTATATAACTCTATACTTCAACATTTCTATAAATCTAAGAAAATAAAAACATTAAAAAAATTCAAAAATATACGTTACTTTAATTATTTACTGAGGTAAGATGGAGCTATTTTGTTCATTTCAAAATCAGGTATCCTATACAGGCAAGAGATATTGTTTTTATCAACTCTACTTACTTCCATTTAAAAGCCTATAGTTATAGGTAACAAATGGTTGTGTTGTTTGTTTTAAACATCAATTTATTAAAAATATAAAAGCAGTAATTATAAGTGATACAAAAATAAGAAAGCTTATAAAGTTTGGGGTTATTTGAATTACCTGATATCTTACTTAAAACTTAATGAAATTATTTATTTTGTGCTTTTCCCAATATTTAAATTTACCACAGTAAAACGCTTGCGACCTGCAGTTCCTATACATATTTCGTGGAACATACTTTACACTTTTCATATCATCTCATCATTTACTCATTTCTCTTGATTGGTTTTGGATCGAGATAATGAACATCGCAGAAACCATATAGAACATTCTCTTTATTAGATTCAAGATCCGATCACGTCTTCATTTGAAGTCGGTAGGTTTTTACTTTGAAATTTCTTCACGTCTTTACGGAGCTTTCGGAAACATTATTTCTATTGCTCTGTTTCAAAAGTTAATTAAAGCTAAGAATTTGGTGCGAGTTTTGTTGTGGAAAATATCTTTCAAGAATTTTAAAAATAATGTTAATATTACTATTTAATAGTGAGAGAATAATCGTTAGAAAATACTAAATAATTTCATGTATAATCTATATCAACAAATTATGTGGATTCAAATAGCCCCACAAAAAATGATTCCTATATGTTTCGCAAATAGTATCACTAAATCTTTTCACTAATGGTCTTGCTATTTGTCATAGTAGCTTTCACGCAATTCGCGGCTAATAGATTTTAGGTTAAATTTTAAAAGTTATAAGGAGTAAGTTCTATAATGTAATTATTTCGCGATGAATTTTGAACAAGACGCACTTGCCTCAGCTATTTCTCGATGGATGTAAGAGAGTTCAAACATAGATAACAAAGAATAAATCTTCTGGTTTTGGGTGTATGACTTCTCACCTATAATGGCGGCCGGTCTGTCCCTTTATTCAAAAAGTTTCGTCTTACCCTGTTATTAATGTTTCTGCCATAAAATCGATTTTTATTGCACATTATAAAATTAAATTAATCTCATATTTTTAAAAATTGTAAATAAAACAAACTTAAAAATTTTGTTAAGAAATAAAACTTTTTATTTTAAATATTAATTTTTTATGTAAACTGAAAAATAACTCAAAAGTTTTGAATTATACTTTAATTAAAAATGTAAAAAAATTATTAAATTTAATCTTTTAAGCTTAAGTTTTTTATTTTTATTTTTTCTTCTTAATTTTAAATTCTTTTTAATACCTTTCATCATGTTGTATTTTATTCTTCTCTTTAAGTTTTGTCATCCAAACTCTAATATTTACATACATCTCAAACTNGTTTTCATTACATTGTTTGCCTATTAAGATGTTTTAATTGTTGTGGATTGTATAATACTGCTAATAATTCTGTGATTTTAGATGAATTGAAGCCAAGACCTGTAAAATTGTAATGTTCTATAATGTTATTGTCCAACATCACTTAACATTAGTATAATTTGAGGAAAAATACACTTAATACCAAAGAGGGATTGTTAATTACACATCAGTTCGAAATACATATGTCGTGTCTTACTGAAAAGAGAAAAAATAAAGATATTTGATTGTATGGTTGAACTATACATACCTTGCAGGCATGTAGAGTTCGGCTTAAAGAGGATATTATGCATTAATATACTTGTTTCATTGCTCTATCAATCTTTCAAAAAATTTTTCTTTCTGTTGTCTCAGTTACTTCTGCATCATATTATCAGAGAAATATTTAAAATATGTTTTGGTTTCATTTATTATTTACTTTACTTTGTATTAAACAAGCTTCGTACATTCAGTATTCACTGAAGGCTGGGGAAAATTATCAATTACTTAAAACAACTTCCCCTCCATCCCTGGTGTCCAGTTTTATTGAGTTTCTTAATTATGATTAGATGCTTTTTTAATATGTAAATGAAACATTGCTCTAGAATTCTTATGTTCTTAATGTCATACCAGCTTCTAAGTACTGTAGGTTGTTTCCTACATACTTCCACTTTTTTCTATAGCGCCCATTGCATTTAAATTGTGCCATTTGTGAGGTATTGGATAATGGATTCGAAATGCTCTTCGACCCGGAGATTCACAGATCTGTAAGTGGATCCATGTAGAAAAATTTGTTACTTTGCTTAATCCAATCCTGGATTTCTGGCTTTTTAACTTTTTCCACTGTCTCTTTGTCTGTTCTATCTGTATGATTGAGGGTAATCTTTTAATCATTACTTGGATATTATAATTTTTTGCTAATAGTGCTATCATTCTTTCTATAGTTTTGCCAGATATTATGCACATCCAATATTTTGATAGATGATCTGAAACTAGTGATAGAAATTGGAAGATAATTTATAAGCTTAAGATAACATATAATGGCATCTACATAATATAAATAATCCACAAAACTAGGGTGTTCTCCTCAAACATTCCTAATTTTGTGGATTTATTTTGGAAAAAGAAACATGAGTATAACACTGTAGACAATGATGATAGAAAGTGCATCTGAAAAAGTTAGTTATTACATTAAGTCAGTACATTTGTACATATGCTCCTGATGTGGCAAGTATGATAACTGATCTGTACTTCATTTTAGCCCATATCTGAGCTAGCATGTTAGGAGTCATTCTGTTAATGGCATCCATGATTCTTTTATGTGGAGCTTAGTGTCTGGCACTTTTGTAGGAAATACGTGATGTCCACAAAGAAAAAAGTTCAAGGAGACAATGTCAGATGATTGGATGGAACAAGAAATTGGGCCCCAGCAATCTAGACTGTGCCAAAGGAGAAGTCCTTTTAAGTGTATACATATGAAACTTTTAGTATTGACTAACATTCTCCAACACATTTACATATCTGAACAAATGGATTTTACAGAACAGTTTAAAACTAGTGAATTTTGAGGAGATCCTGTATATTGATCCCATTATTATTATTTATTTTTTAACAGAAGTACTTATTCTTTTCTTACAGTTGTATTTTGAGTTTATCTATTATCTGTGTATCAGTGTATATCATATACACAGTGATTTAGAAATAATGCTATACATCAGAATCATGCAATTCAGATTGAAAATTGAATGCAGAATATATAGACAAGTACTAAAGATCCATAAATATTCACTTTCTAAAGTATATGAAATGTTGCATTGGGTGCAAATGAAGCTCAATGCAAAATGAAAATTTAAGAGTATTTACATGGAGGAAGGAAAGGTCAAATCAATACTTGTTTGTTTGTTTAGTTATGGCAATGCAACACTTGGATGATCTGCCTAGGAGGGATGCCTTCCAGGAAGTCTTTTAAGGGAAACTGGCCCCTATTTAGGCATTACAGACATGGAGAAAACCCGGAAAACTCCATGTTTTCCGGGTTGCCTGTTTGAGCAAGGCATGAACACACAACTGAACTCCCAGTGTCCAGGGAATGAAGACCGCTTGGCCACTGGTGGGCCAAATCAATATTTAGTTAAGGTACTTTTGAGTTTGTTTTGAATGTGTTTATAAATATACTTGACAAGTACTAAGATTCACTTCAGTTTGTTAATTTACAGTACAGTGATCTCTTCTATAACATGCTCCCCTATAATGTAAATACATGTAACGCAACAAGTTTAAACTTTTAAAAAATCATCTGGTAATGAATGTCTTGTATAATGATCCCCTTGTGTTGTACAGTAGTCTGCTGTACTTGATTTTTGTAATTTCATTACTTTAATTATAAATATTGACATACTTATTGACTTTAGTTTACTTCCTTATTGTGTTAATCGTAAGAACAAAGTAGATGAACACAAGTTTATGGGAGGAGAGGAATCAACACAATAATTATAATTGGTTATATAAACGGAGGTAATTAACTATCCTTATATGATTCTTGAATGTTCTCTAAGGTAAAATAAATGAAGAAAAGTGTCGGAAAGAAAACGTTTTTCTAAATAAAACCATTTTAAATAAACACTTACATTCATTAAACAGCGATGATAACTTATTTACAATTGAAATTTAAGATGAACAATTGAAAAATGTTTATACATTGTAACTGATTAAATAACAATTTTCCATTGTCTGATTATCACCAAAAATAATACAGAGGAGTCTCTATAAGCTGACATATATTGAACTGGCAGGTGTTGGATTATGGCAATTTGCAGATTACTAGATTTTTGTATATATTATATATACTGTATGCTTAATTTCCTGATAGCTCAGAAGTTATACATAAAACAAGAAAATACATCCAAAAAAGTTATAACAATGTATCCAAAAACCAAAATTCAATGTGAAGAGAATAATCGAGTTTAAAACTTGAAGTGTTAAATTTAATTTAATTCCTGAAAGTTAAATATTGACAGAGATATTTAGTTATAGCAGTATAGAGAAAGAATAATACTTTGTAAGAGAAGATACATCCAACAAATTTAAACAGATTAAGAGAAGAAAATAATTAAACAAAATATTTTAACTTTTAAATTTTATAATTTTAATTAAAATTTTATTGAATCTCCTTTACAATCTTCTCAACTATGCAAATTTAATAGATGTTTGTTTAAGAATAATTATTATTTATATCAACATGCAATTAATGAAACATTTATATTGGAAATTGATAAATTGGTGTTGAATTAAATATAACTCTTACCTGTGTTATAATAAATAATTTGACTGCCGTTTAGCATTTTTAAATGGAAAATCCTACAAATACTCGAATCTATAGTATTTTATATTATCGATATATCAGAGCAGTGATTTTTAGACTTTTTGATTCGCGGAGTACTGTATAACGTGAAATTTTTATCGAGCACTTTGTGTGAAAAATTAAAAATATATTGATATATTTCGTTTTGAATGTTACCTTAGGGGCCTAACCTAGCTATTAGTAGATAGTAAATATAATAAATCTTCATACAAATGGGTTTCTTGTTATTTTAAAAATATACTTTCATAACATTTGCGACGTACTTAGTCATCTCTTGCGAGGCATCAGTGTGTCTCAGCAAACCATCTAAAAATCAAAAAGAGAAATATCCTAAAAAAATTCGAAAACTGTTTAATTTTCTATTTAACTGTTCAAATTTCTATTATAAATTATAAACTTTTTGAAGTTATCATTTAATAAAATTAGGATTTATATTATGCTGAACATTATTATTTCATGAATTCGCGTTGATATTTTTATTATTATATTTCTTAATTACTGTACTTTATAAACTAAATCAATTGTGTCATTTTTGTTTCCGATAATGCTAAACTACATATTAAATTATTTAAACGTGAATTTCAAGTTTAACGCAATTAAAATTTGCTATATTTGTTAAATAAATCCATTAATTTAAAATTACAGTCATTGAATCGAAAAGCAATCAAAACTATCGAATCTTCAAACAATTAAACGTATTTTATTTCCAATTACATCAAAAGACCACTGTAATTTTTCAAATAAATATGCGAAATACAATGATTATATTCTTTTCATTAGATTGAACTCAAACGATATATTTATGCTATTTACAGAAAGAAACGAAAAGGTTTATATTATTTGATTAAATCTTATACAGAATCCAAGGTTTATTGTTTTATTTAAGATTAAAAATTAAAATATTTTCTTTAATGTCTAAAGAAATTTAAAAGTTTGATGTCAATTTAGATTTAAAAAATAATAATTTTTTATAATATCTAAGTTTTTACTGCGCGGAATTTTTTTTATCGAGAAGAATAAACTAGCATTGGAAATGTTTAGCTAATTTTAAAATATATTAGATAAAGCCATTTTTATTTTTGATAAAAATTATTTCCTTGCTGTTTATTTCATATTTTTCGTACAACATTTTTAATTCTCTAATTTTATAAAGTTTTTATTTATAACAATTTGTTTTTCTTATACATTTGTTTCTAATTTGAAAGTTAAAATAACACAAAATTTAGTTTTTTTTTTATTTGCAGAGTACTGTATTATCATAGTAGTGCTTTAAAGCGCTACAATGATAATACTCTATAATAGCTATAAAGCGTTATTGCGTAATGCTAAAGTGTCAACTTTGACCCTTAAATTAACATCTCCAAGCTGCATCACATTTTTGATACTTATTATCTGGGATTCTGGGGGTAAATATAGACTTATAGGCATATAATATGAACATCCTGGCCTTTCGTGATAAACATAGAAAAGTGTATGCTAAATTAACCAAACTTGTAATATAGTTTTCATTTTAACGGAACCAGGTTGAAAATTAACAGCTCAGCGAAAACATCTAAATAAAAAAGTATTCTAAATTGTGGCATAAGAATACTGGAAAAAGATTTGGCAGTAAGATTAACACGCGAATAAAGTACAGACTACACAGACTACAACTACAAGAAGTGTTAGATGAAGTAATGGCACTATGATGATAAATCAGAAAAACAAGCATCGTCACAGTAAAGGGCTTCGAGCTTTACTTTATGCTTTAAAGTAGTTGCACCTACAATAATTTTGTGGATCGTTAGAGCATCTTTGAGCAGTATCAGTGAAGGATCTTTAACGCACAAAAGTAAAGCTCGAAGCCTCGTTTTATGACAATGCTTGTTTTCCTTATTTATTATCATGATGATATTGCTTCATCCAAAACTTCTTGTAGTTATAGTCTGTGTAGTGCGCACTTTATTCGGTGTTAATCTTACTGTCAAATCTTGTTCCAGTATTCTTATGTCACAACTTTCAAAAGTTTCCGTTAATGAGATATTTTTGCTGAGCTTTATTTTTCAACCTGGTTTTACCAATTATTTTAAGGAATCACATAAATCTATCAGTAGGCAGTCACTATGCTATATCCCACATGTGTTATGAGTGTTACAACTTTTACAAAAAAAAGTACATTCATTATTTAGGTTTATTTTTAAAATCTGAATTTAGAATACTTATAAAAATTTAAATCAACTGACATTAATTTTTATAAAGTTAGGAAAAAATTAGAAAAAATGCTTAGTTTTAGTATAAAATTTCTTGGCATGGCAGCTAAATGAACAACAATTGAAAGTAAATTTATTCTAGAGAAAGTTAGCGCTTACAAACTTGCTTTTTTCAAGTATAGCTTATTCAAATAAACTATTTTCTTGAAGATAGAATTCAATTTATTTCAACTTATTTTTAGTGCTATCTTTCTTAATATCTTTAATAAAAGGAGTACAAATTCTATAGCTACTTCTATCCAAAAGAAAAAAGAATGTTATTGACTGCTTCAATTATTGGCGTCTTATTATTTCTTCATAAATTTAATTTTATTAAATACATAATAGAAATTTAATTTCTTTGTCTCTTTTCAGTCTTCGTTTTTTCTTTTAATGAATTTAAAAAAAAGCAAAGTTTTTAAATGGTTTTTTAATTTTTACTTTCATTAATTTTTATTTATTAGTTTCTACACTTATTTAAGTTTTCAACTATACAAAAACTTAAATTATTTTAAAATTACCTTGATAATTAAATTGAATTTGGTATATTGACTTAACATTATATATATATACTGGTATTGTGTATTTCATAAGATGACGTCCATAATTTAAGACAAATATTTGCAGTATAAATATGTGATATAGATTTCCTAAATAGTTAGCGTATCCTAACCAACTGATAATAAATATTTATTTCAGAAGATCAATTTTACACTTAGTAAACAATTTTTTTTGTATTTAAATTTAAATGTAATTCGAATCTCAACATAGAATAATACGAAAACTCCACATACAGGCCTAGGTTTATACTGAATTTTACTCTAATATATATTTAAAATCATATATCTTGCGCGTAAAATAAATAGCATAACTATTACAGTATTATTAAATCAAGTATTAAAATTTAATTAATTGTTTTACAAGTGAAGACAATCTAAAGTAAATACTTCAGATTTTATACTAATAATTTTAAAATTAAATATTTTGGATAGTCATAATATAAGTTGTATTTGAAAAGATCTTAATGTTTTTATTTAATTATCCCACTCCATATTTATAATTCTGCAGAAAATTCTTATCTATTGACAGCATAAATAAGTATTTTTCACATTTGTACTTTTTTATGTCTAGCCTACCTTTTCACTTATTGTTGCTTGTTATATTTCTTATTTTAATTAGGGATATTATTTGGGGTTGTTAATTACTAGTTCTCTTAGAATAATGATCTTTATCTTTACATATGGTAGAGAATTAGTCTTTTAGCTTTTATATTAATATTTAAATAATAAAATAGCATAACATAATTAGAGAACATAAAATAAGTTCATATGAAACCATTGAAATATTGTTATAAAATTTATAAATTTCTATCCCATTGAAGATTTTGATTGAGAGAATGATACTATTCTTCAGAAAATCTAGTATTTGATCCCGACCTTTTTTATGAGCCCATCATGTATTCTGCCAAGCCCACAATGGGCGGCAAGAGGTAGTACGCGACGTAGGCCTATCAGGAAAACACCACCCATGAAAAATTCCTGGGATTCTGGCGCCGAGGTAGCGTAAAGTAGTTGGCTGACGCCATTATCATCTTGGCCATCCGGCTGGCGGATCTTATATTATCCGTGATCATTACATTAATTAGATAAGAAAATTTTAAACTATTTATAAATTAATTTAGTTTGGGAAACTAAACGCTTTATTATTTTTGTTTTTATAATTCTGTTGTATCAAAAAGTTCTACATTTTGACACTAAAATTTTCGTAACTTTTTATGATTTTGATACGAATGTGGATGAAATTTTCAAAGTTTTGATAGTTATATTCGTTCTTTCTTTTTCTAATCGCAGAATCGCTCCTGCTCATGATTTATCAAAAATGAATAATTCTTATAAAGAAAAAAATGAATTTTTTTGTTTGATTAATTAGTAAGGTTTTGATGGCATTGCAAAGAAAATTGATTATATCATTCAAGGAAACGTTAAAATTGAAAATTGTTTAAACGTTGCTTAATTGATTTAATTTTCATTCGATATTACTAACAAAAATTGTTAAGTTTTTCTTTGCAATTTGATAAATGACTTTGAAAGGATTGTTGAATTAAATGAATGAATGAGTGAAGAAAGAAAAATACTTAAAAGTTGATTTTTTCAGATACTTGAATATAGGTATTTTGAAAAATAATTTATTTTTTATCTGTTTTTGCAACGCTTCGAAAAGCCATTATTATAATTTAATTTTAACTTAAATTTTTAATTTGTTCTTTTCACAATATTTTCAAAGTTAATTTAAATTTTAGTATTGATTTATTTTAACAATGTTATATTAAATTAATGGGATCTATTATCATTGTTACAAATGGGGTAGATTCTCCTTGCCTCACGACGTACCTCCGTTGAGTAAATAAATGAATAGACTAAATTAATAAATATCATCTGTTTCGGATTTTATATAAAATATTAAATTTTATAACATTAAATACATATTTAATTTTAAAATATGAATCCACTACATTGATATATATATATAAGAAAGAACTTTATTACATTCCCTTGTAAAACGAGCGTTTTATTATACGAATAGAGATGATATTGTACTTCGTAAAAACTTTAAACGATTTTTACAAAATAAACATATGCATGTAATTGAAATAAGAAGAGTAAAATTGTTTGTTATATTCACAAAGAGTCGTAAATTATTTGCACCAAAGAAATGCAAGAAATATTATTAGAATTTCTAATATTAAAACATTACAAATTATTAAATGACAATTTTTCAGTGACATAATAAAATATCAACAGATTTCAAAAAATATCCATTTAATAAATATATTTACTTTTTAAGTATAAAATTTGTTAATGTTACTTTAATTCAAATTTTTATCTTCATGTAAAATAATTGACATTTTGAAATAACAAGTAAGTTATGTTTGAGAAAATTAATGTAAAAATAAAGTAAAATGTAAAAAAAACCTACACATTATAAAAAATGTGTAGGTTTTTTTTACATTTTA